>NC_043702.1:172839213-172855908 GCF_006229205.1 Suricata suricatta | reverse complement strand
GGCCTCCCGGGCTCTGCCTGCTCCCGCAGCAGCCCAGCATTCCTGTGCAAACCTGTCAGGCCCTATGCTTATCATCCCTCAGCTCAAAACCCTCCGCTGACAACACATCCTGCTGATACTCAAAGCTCTGAGCCTCTTGGCAATGATCCCTCAGGCCCCGGGGGCCTGACCTCTGCGGTCTACACTCTCCTCCTCGCTGGTCCTCAAACACTCCGGCCGTGTTCCTCGCTTCCAGCCTCTGCACCGGCCGGACCCTCTTTAGAAAGCTGTCTAGGGATCTCTGAGTGTCCAGCCCCCTCCCCTCCTTCAGGTCTTTATTAAATGTCGCCTCCTGTGCCAATTTTTCCCTAGCAAACCCGTCCCCTCCCTAATGTTTTCTGCTCCCCTTCTGCTTTATCTATCTCTGCAGGACTTATCATGACCTAATGGGCTATATATATATCGTTGTTTGTGCGTAACGCCGCCTACGTCTCTTCCGTAAGGGTAGGGTTGTCTCTCCCTGCTGTTTCTCCAACACCTGCTGCCGTACTTAGCACACAGTAGGCGCTCTGTAAGTACGGGCTGGCCAGATGAATGAATCTCGCAACCCCAGCACTTAGAGGCTCGGGAAGCATTCGCTGAACCCAGGACACCTCGGTGCCAGGCATTTCCTTCTTGGCAGCGAGCACTGTGGATTTTCTCAGCAGCCGGGCCACTCCATTCACATGTAAATACAGAGACGGAGCCCTGAGCCAAAGAGAAATTACTCTTGTGTTCTCCCAGGCTGCAGACGGATGGCAATGCCTCCCATCCATCAGAGAGGAGATCCGCGTCCACTGCAACGTGGTTCACTTACAAACAGACGGCTACCTGATGAGCAAAGTTCTGGAAAATGCTCTCTTCCGAAGGAGACAGGTAGTTTCTTGCTCACCTGGGAGCAAATTTCTGGTTTATTGTGTTTCTCTCCAAAGTTATGGCTTTCCGATCCTGCCAGCAGCCACCGGGGGAGAACTGCCTTCCAGAGCAGGGTTTCCAATTCTGAAAAAAATTAATTTTAAATAGAGATGCATTACACCTCCCCGCAGAGCACTTGGTGGGAAAGTGCTGCTTAGGCTGAGCTCGGCCACAGAGTCTGCCCCGGCTGAGGTGCTGCCCGTGGGGGGCTCCCTGGCCCACCAGCCGGGCCCCGCAGGCCGCACCTGGCTCCCAGCCACCCTCCCTTCCAGGGTCTCCGCATGCAGTCCGGACTTCCCTCACTCCCAGCCAGGTCCCTGGCACAGAGGGGCACCTGGTTTTCAGCTGGTACCGGCCGGGTCCCAGGAGAGGCCTGAGGACAGAATGAATGTGTCATTTCATTCACTAGAATCGGAGACAGACAGCACAGACTCCCTCAAGGACCTGGTCTTCAGGAGCCCGCGTCCCCTGAGGGCAGGTGCAGAGCTGGGCTGGGCCCAGGTCCGCTGCCCGTGATGCACACACGTATTCAACTGATTGGATGCTAAGGAAAGGCGTTGCCCCGCGAGCCGGGAGGTGGCCCTCTGTGGCCGAGATATGCACAGTCCGGCTTAGGGCCATCACTGCCTCTCCTGCGCCCCAGGTGAGGTGACTTGGCTCCCTTGTCTGCAAACCAGGGACCACGACCCCTCTCCTGCCCACGTCCCCAGCCGCCATGTGTAAGGACGCAAGTGGCATCGTTTAAATTGCTGTTGCCTCTGGTACAGCTGCTGCTAATAACCACAATCATTGTTCCAGGAAGGGAAAGGCCAGCCTGAGCACTCCTGGAAGGCTTCTTGGAGGAGGTGGACATTACCTGGAACCTGGGAAATGGCTATCATCTCCTAACTTTTCCCATCTGTCGTCTGACCTCTGCCCACTGTCTATACCACAATCAGCTGGTTCATATCTTTGTCGTGATACGGTCACTCCCCCGACGCTCGTGGTGTCTGTGGTACTGGGACACACTGTCCCATGTCAGCTCCTGCCAAGGCTGCGCTCGAATCCTGCATGCTGGCCACACCAACGCCTCCGGGCTCCCCGTGCTCCCACGCCCAGCATCCACCCGCTGCTCCACCCGCTGTCAGTGAGGCGCAGGGAGCCACTCCTTTCACCCACCTCATGTCCAATCCATCTACAAGGCCGGACTCAAGACCCACCTCCTCCAGGAAGCCTTCCCTGACGCCCAGGCTGACTTCCCTGCTGCTCCTCCATCTTCCCACTGTGCCTGCAGTGACCTCTGCCTCCGGCTCAGCCCTCGCCCTGCGTGGAGCAATCCCTTCCTCAGCCTGCAAATTTCAAGAGGCCCTAGAAAGCACCTTCCCTCTGAGCCACACACAACTCGCAGAAGCCTCTCAAAAAGAGAATTGCTAAGTGAGAATGCACACAATGGAAGAGAGCAGACTTGGAGAGAAGACCAGAAAGCCGCACTCCAGGCAGAAATAGAGGCACAGGAACTGGGATGGGGTGGGGCTGGGGGAGGGGGGGCACTGAGCACACCAGCCCCCTGAGCCCCAGCCCGGAGCCCCAGCCCGGAGCTGACGGGGAGGTGGGACAGGCCTATCGGAGCGTGGAGGCTGAGGCCAGGCCTGATCCGGCAGGTGTGCATGTGACGGGGGCTGGCCAGCGTGCTCGGAGACATCTCGTCCGGGGACAGGAGGGATGGGGCCTGGGGCCCGGCCTGTGCTTAGAAAGAGGGTCCGGAGAAGCAGCTGGGCAGGTGCCGGGTAAGACTCAATGGGGCAGCGAGGAGGCAGGTCAGACCAAACTCGGTGAGCGGGTTTCTTGGATGTAATTAAGGTCCTCTGTCTGCTGGTTTTGAGTAAATCAAAAGGGGGATTGTCCTGAGCCAGATGGTCACTCAGATGAAGGCCCAGAAGGCGGAGCTGGGCCGTTGAGGAAGGAGCACCTGAAAGCAACAGAGTCTCCTGCTGGCCTCCAAGCCAAGGCCCTGCGGTGAGCCGCCCGGCGGGCTGACTTCCAGAGCGAGGGCCTCAGTCCACCCCACGAGGGACCCGAGAACCCCCGACCCAGCCCCCGCCCCGCTGGTCCCTGCCCACCGGCCCCAGGACCAAAGCCTTCCCGTCCCCCCAGGCTCCTGACCTCCAGAGCTGTGAGCAAGGGAGCCCGCGTCGTGCGCCACGGCCCGGCCGGGCGCTCTTGTCCCCCAGCAGTAGGTGCCCGAAAAGGCTACTTCTAGTCATAGCCCCTTTGTCTGGGGTCACCGACGTGAGAGGTCCTGACCTGGCAAAGCCGCATCAAAAACCCATGTCTCCTGCAGGTTTCTGTGGGTCCTTCTCCATAGACGCCTCCAGGGAGCGTGGCTGCCCCCCATCTCTGGCAATCCAAACCCTCCGGGGGCCGGAGACCACACCTGCTGCCCGACCTTGGCCAGGCGTAGGGAGCAGCCCGGGGGTCCCTGTCGGTGGGGCTGTGTGGGGGTGCACAACGGAGCAGTTTGCAGCTGTGAACGCAAGTAGGGGCCACCCGAGGGCGATGGCGGAAAAGAGCAAGTAAAAATGGAAAATACGCCTGGTGTGCAGGGCGGGCGCAGCGGGGACGGGCGCGTCTGTCCGTCTGTCCGTCTGTCCGGTCTCCCAGACGCGGGGGAGACACAGCTGATTCGTGGGTTCCCCCAAGGGTGGGGGCGGGGGAGGGGCAGGGCGCCCGAAGGTGGTAACAGGGAGGGTCCTCACTACAGTCCTTTGTAGCGTTTTCTGGACCTTTTCAGAATAGATTAACAATCTGAAGAGCCCGAGTGTGTGGCGCACCGTCGCAGAGAGAGCAGCCGGAGGCCAGAGGGTTACCGGACCACGAGGGTGACATCCTGTGTGGGCCGGGGACCTTTGCTGGGAAACGGTGGTCCTTCCAAGAGGTCCTGAGTGTGTGGGGGCCGTGAGGAGGTGGTGGCAGGTGTTTGTGCGGCCGAGTCTGGGGGCACCTGGTGCCTGGCCAAGGGCACCCTGTTACCTGCAAGATAGGTAAGTTAAAATGAGATCATTAGGGTGGGCCTCATCCAGTGGGGCTGGTGTTGCTGTTGTTGTTTTAATGTTTACTCTTGAGAGAGAGAGAGAGCAAGCAGGGCAGGGGCAGAGAGAGAGGGAGACACAGAATCGGAAGCAGCTCCAGGCTCCGAGCTGTCAGCGCAGAGCCCGACGTGGGGCTCGAACTCATGCACCGAGACCCTGACCTGAGCCGGAGCCGGACGCTCAACCACGGAGGCACCCAGGCGCCCCAGGACTGTGTCTTTATAAGAGCAGGCCAGGACACACAGGTGCAGAGGGCGACCCGGGGAGGGAGCGGAAGGAGGGGACTGGCCGGCCGTCTGGCCGTGTTGCTGACGCAGCGCTGTGGGACTTGCCTGCGGAGTGGAGCCCAGGAGGCCAGCGCTGGGGTTCCCCGGGGCGCCAGAGAAGCCTGCGGGGAAGGGCGGCCAGGGCAGAAGGCAGCCAGTTCTCTCTTTTCTCTCTTAAATTCCCATTTCCCCTGGGCCGGCATTCCCGAGCTCAATGTCCCTCTGTTCTGCTGCGGACAGGATTTGTGCAGAGCCGGCCCCGCCCCTCCCCACCATCTGAAGACCCATTGTGCTCAAGGGGCTGATGGGGCACCCTGAGGGGACTCCTCCCCCCTACCCAGGGAGGGGGCGCAGCCTGGGGGGGGGGACAGGGCAGGGGCACAGCCTGGGGAGGAGATAGGGGGGCTGGGCAGCCAGGAATTCGTGGCCCAGGGGCCGTCTCTGACCCCGCTTCCCAGCCCCTTGGCAGCTGGGCCCGCACCCGCCAGGCCCTAAGCCTTTGTGGCTCCAGTTTATTTTCCAGTTAATGAACCCCGGGAAGGCGGGGCCACCTCGCTGCCCAGGGCGACGCTGCAGTGCCTGAGGCATCTCCCAGCGGGCTGGTGGCGGCAGCCAGTGCCCCAGGCTGCCCCAGGTCACACCTGCCCGGCCACCTTCGCAAGTGGACCTCCCTCGCACCCCGCACCCCAGCGAACCAGAAGGGGCCTGGTGATGGCAGGTGCGGGGCGAGTGGGAGGGAGAGGAGAACCTAGGGCTGCCCTCCCCGCCCCACCCCTGCCGGCTGTGTGTCCCCCAGCAAGTCAGTCAAACTCTCTGAGCACCCGAGGAGCTTGGGAGTCCGGGGTCCCTGCTCCTGCCCCCGGAGCAGGAAGGTGGGGGCGACAGGACTGAGATCAGGACAAACAGGGGCAAGGGGCTTGGAGCCTCCCGCCTGCGTGACGTCCCGGGCCTCTGTGCCCTCGCCTGTGAAATGGAGGAACCAGAAGTCACTGGGCGGTAGATGAGCCACAGCTCGGAGTTGGCAATACAGAAGGCGCGGACCTCAACGCCCGCACCGTCCTCCTCCCGCACCAGCATCCTACACGGCCGGACGCTGCGGGCAGTGAGCCCAGCTCTGTGGGGCCCGAAGCCTGTCCTCTTTGAGGGGTGAGGGGGGTTCCCTTAAAGGAAGGAACATACGAAAGTATAAATGCAAAACTAGGTAAAGACGTGAAATTGTATTTTATTTTAAAACATTTTTTTTATACTTTTTATTTATTTTTGAGAGACAGAGAGAGACAGTGCAAGCAGGGGAGGGTCAGAGAGAGGGAGATACAGAATCTGAAGCAGGATCCAGGCTCTGAGCTGTCCCCATGCGGGGCTCGAACCCACGAACTGTGAGATCATGATCTGAGCTAAAGCCGGACACTTACCCGACTGAGCCACCCAGGCTCCCCCGAAACTGTATTTTAAAAATGAGGGAAGGAATCATACCAAGTTACAAGTTTTTAGAAGCGGACAAATGAAAAACACCATTAAAAACCCAGAAAAATAACAATCATTTCTATGAACTGTTCGACTCACTGTGTCATATTTTTTCTACTTTTTTATCTGCACACCCTTTGATTCTCCGTAATGATTTAGGAACGTTTTCTTTTTAGGTTTATTGATTTATTCTGGGAGAGAGTGAGAGCAGGGGAGGGGTGGAGAGAGACAGAGAGAGAGTCCCAACCTGGGTCTCCTCACAAACTGTGAGATCATGACCCGAACTGAACCATCTATAATCTCAGGATTATTGTCAAATTTGGGGGGAGGGGGAATATACACTTTTTTTTCATAACTGAGTTGTAAGATTCTAGGACGGTTCAAGTTCTCCGAGGTTATTGTGACCCTTGTTGGGAAGGACACGGGTCGCTCTTGGCCAGATTGTCCTTGTCATCAGGGTCTCGTTGCAAGTCTTACGCTGTCTTCATCAAATCGCCAAGAAACGTGCAACTTTTTCCAAAGTAATTATATAGATATTTTCTCCTTGTTAACTGGATTACTAGAAATCTATCTCTTCGTCTTAATGCAGAACCTCTTTGGGAATAATCTGAGTGTTGCCTTATAATTCACTTTCTAACATCTAAATAGTGTCTACCTAACAATTTCATGTAAAAATACACGGAGGGGCGCCTGGGTGGCTTAGTCGGTTGAGCGTCCGATTCCTGATTTCTGCTCAAGTCACGGTCCCAGGGTGGTGAGATCGAGCCCCATGTTGGGCTCCAAGCTGGACGCGGAGCCTGCTTGAGACTTCTCCTCTCTCTCTCTTTCTCTCTCTCTCTCTCTGCCCCTCCCCCCAGCTCGTGCTCTCACTTTCTCTCTAAAACAAAACAAAACAAGACAAAACACACATGGTAAACACTCTTGTGCGGTGTGTAATTCCCACACGGCATCATCACCGTATCCCTAGCAGAAAAGCTTGCATTTTGACAAAGCGTCAGTGAGAACAAACCCGCCACCTGTGATGTTACCCGTCTGGTGATTAGAATTTTCCAGGGACTTGCTTCTGCCTCTCGATGTTTGAACCACGGCTTCCAGATCCAAGGGGCTCTGGGTCTGCATCTATGTGTCCAGGTCCTGCAGGAGTCAGCCCGGTGGCCTTTGGCATATTCTTTTTTTTTTTTTTTAATGTTTTTATTTTTGAGACAGAAACAGAGCATGAGCGGAGGAGGGGCAGAGAGAGAGGGAGACACAGAATCTCAAGCAGCTCCAGGCTCTGAGCTGTCAGCACAGAGCCCGATGTGGGGCTCAAACCCACAAAATGTGAGATCATGACCTGAGCTGAAGTCAGCTGCTCAACCGACTGAGCCATCCAGGCGCCCCTGGCACATTCTTGAAAGCCATTCCTGCACCGGGAGGATTAGCATCCTCATACGTGCACGTTCTGGGAGCCACGCCACGGAAGTCACTCCAGCCCAAATGGACTCCCCTCTCTGTTTCCACTCAGGCAGAGCCCCTCAAAACACCCAGGTGGAGAGGGAGGAGGGGGGGGGGGGGGGGGGGGGGGGGGGGGGGGGGGGGGGGGGGGGGGGGGGGGGGGGGGGGGAGGGGAGTCCTAATGAAAAGAAACAACAGACGTCGTCACTAGTGCTTCTGACAGCGTAGCCCGCGCATCCTTTCTGCAGAGCCGCATCAGGACATCAGCAGGTGCCGCCTGAAGGGCCCTGAGCAAGGGAACCTCATTAATTCCATGATAAGTCCACCTCTGGCTGTGGACTCTTGGGCTAGGTGTAATTTTAGAAGGTTCTAGAAGGTCTATCACAGCCCCGTGGCTCCCGACCAAGTATAGAGGTACTGTAATTACAGTGTCAGAAACGCGTGCCCTGGCACTTGCTCTCTTTGAAAATACACCTGGGGCCGGGCTGGGGGAGGGTGGGGGGTGGCAGGGGCCAGGATATGTAGTCCTTCATACTTTAGAATAAACTCACTCCCAGAGGAAGTTGAAAGTGGTAGGAGAGCTCTCGGGTTGTGATATCAAGATTCAGGAAAGAGAGACTGTATCCCCGACGGCAAACACCTTGCGGTCCGCCCTGTGCGTGAGGGATGAGGGTACCGGCATCTTCAGCCAGTCTTGGGGTCACCGGTGACCTGTGGAAAGAGGTGGAGTGGGGGAGCCCCCCGACAGCACCTCAGCACTATTTTTAGTCAATTTTCAACTCAGAGCAACAATAGAAGAGTTAGCAATTATTAGGAATATTAACAGAAGTTTTTCAACAACATCTCTCTGCTTGGTACGCATTTTGGATTTTATCGAGTGCTTTTAGCCCCAAGCTGGTGACCTGGCTGAGGACGGACTGGGGAGACACGAGATTTTTCTGCTCTGCCCCCGCTCGAGTCCCCCACCGTGACGGCCCCCACGTCCCTCAGGGGCCGTGACTCGGGTCCAGGCCCAGCTGACCTGCACCCACCCGCCCGCGGTCACTGCTGCCTCTCCCTCCCCCGGAAGCGAGTGTTGGGCGGCGTGCTGGGGACAAGGGGCGTCTCCGTTCACCAACGCTTCTCTTTCCACTCGGACTGTAAGCAGACGCGGGGCCACGACCCAGAAGGGGGCCTGGAGCAGAGGGAGAAGGGCGCCAGCGTGTGAGGGTGGCTGTCCCTCCGGTGTCTCCGCGGCCTCTCGGGCAGGCGAGGACTCCGCCTCCAGAACAGAAGCAGGGCCATCAGAGGTCCTTGATGACCCAACACCCGAGCGAGGACCCGGGCCCCCTCTGAGGAGGCAGGCGGTCAGCGGGCTCTGTGCGCAGTCTGGGGTGTTAGATGGAAACGAGGCTGCAGGACACACAGCCCGAGGGCTCCAGGAACAGAACACGGCGCAGTGTTCACATCCTGGTTGAGAATCCTATAGTCCCACGCACTTGCTGTGTGCCTTCGGGCAAGTGCTGAACCTCTCTGTGCCGCAGGCCCCCTCACAGAAGTGGGGGTGGTGACGGCGTCCTAGCTGTCACAAGGACTGGACGGTGCCGCGTCCAGCTCGGTGTCCAGACACACTGTGCTCACGGGAGACCAAGTTCACGGAGCAGACAGACGTTAGATTGAAAAAACACTCTCCAGGGGCATCTGGGGGGCTCAGTCGGTTAAGTTTCTGACTTCGGCTCAGGTCATGATCTCCCGGTTGGTGGGTTCAAGCCCCTGGAGCCTACTTCAGATTCTGTGTCTTCCTCTCTCTCTGTCCCTTCCCCACTTGCTTGTGTGTGCATGTGCACGCTCTCTCTCTCTCACTCTCTCTCTCTCTCTCTCTCTCTCTCTCTCTTTCTCAATAAGTAAACATTTAAAACAATTTTAAAAAAGAAAGGCAGGGGCGCCTGGGTGGCTCAGTCGGTTAAGCGTCTGGCTTCGCTCAGGTCATGATCTTACGGTTCGTGGGTTCGAGCCCCACGTCGGACTCTGTGCTGACAGCTCGGAGTCTGGAGCTGCTTCTGATTCTGTGTCTCCCTCTCTCTCTGACCCTCCCCTGCTCACGCTGTCTCTCTCTCTCTCTCTCTCTCTCTCTCTCTCTCTCAAAAATAAATAAAAGATTAAAAAAATTAAAAAAAAAAAAAAAGACAGACAAAGAAAAAACGTTCTCTGAGCTTCTCCCCGGGATCGGCTCTGCGCAGACCCTCAGGGAGGGGCTCGGGCTAGTTTGTGGCCGCTGAGCGGTGTCTCCCATGCCTGGCTGTGACCGAGAGCGGAGAGTGGGGGGCCAGTGGCGTTGGAAAGCGGGGAGGAGGGACGAATTGTCTGGGGGCTGTCAGTGGAGGTGCCCCGCTGAGCTGGCCTCCGGAAGAGGGGTCCTGGTTGGAGATTTGAGGCAGAGAATTACACCGTGGACAGGGCTGAGGAGCCGGATGCGGTGGAAACCTAAGGCTTCTTGGGGAAACCTGCGGGGCTGGCGAGGAGGGACCACGGGGCGCATGGGGAAGGCTGAGGCCAGGACAGCTGCCCGGGAGCCCCCAGGCAGGCGGAGGCCAGAGCGGGCGCGTCCTCAGGGCCCGCCCGGCCTAGTGCTCATGGCTCACCGCCGTCACACGCGGGGACCCCCGCGTCTTCACTGCTCACGTGCAGAGACAGCTCGGGGCGCCCGGAGCGGCGGCCTGGCCCAGGCTCCAGGCTTCCTCAGAACAGGGGACGCGGTGGCAGCAAGTGGGGGGGAGGGCGGGCGGGCGGAGCGGACCGGTGAGTTACACCGTGATAAATACACTGGAGGGCCCGGTGACTCGGCCGTAAATCCCCGCGCAGGGTTCAGGTGATGTCACCAGACACTCGCTGTATTTATAGTTTTGTTCGCTGTTCCCAGGGTTTTTTTTTGTTTGTTTTTTTGCACATTCGAAGTAATACGTGCCTCCCCCGCCCCCAGGCTCACCCTGAGCAAGGGGGCATGCACTCTCTTGCCGTTTCTGCCTTGGCCCGCCAGTGCCTGGAAGGGCAACGCCTGGAACTCCTGAGCGGCCTCGTGGGGGAGGGGGCGGGGCCCCTGGGTCAGGTCCGGGCATGTTCCCCGCTGGGGACCATCCAGGGGCGTCCCGCCTGCATGGGGCTGACAGGGCAGCAGGACTGACTCGGAATACCTAATGACACGGTGACTGACGCCAGTGGAAAGTGGGGGTGCTCGAGGGCAATAGCAAGGTGATTACCGTGTTGGAGGAGTCAGAGAGGCCTCCCTGGGGAGGTGACATCCAGTGGGGGGGGCAGGGCAAGGGAGCAGGGGTGCTGCCCCAGGAAGGCCGGTGGGGAGAGCTGCAAGGTGAGGGGCAGGGGGCGCAGGGGAGAGCGTGCATCTGACCCCCGGGTGGAGGACCCACCAGAGAGGCTCCAGCTGAGGAGCAAAGGGGTCAGACTTGAGCTTGAGAAAGAGCAGGGACGGGGCTTGGGGGGAGCAGGGGGCAGACCCCGGGGGCGACCGTGGGGGGCAACCCTTTACCCAGGAGGGAGCGGCCCCTGCTTCCAGGAGCTGGAGACTGAGCCGGGGATGCGGGGGGCGGGGAGCCGTGGAGGGCAGACCTGCAGGTCCTGGGTTTGCACAGGGCGGAGGCGGGAGGCTTTCCCCGACATTGAGGTGTGACGGTGATGGACCTTAAGACGCTGTATGCACTTAGTGCCTACTTAGTGCCCGTTGAGTTTGGAGATAAACGTGCATCCACAAAGCCATCACTGCAGTCGATGCCAGAAGCATATGCATCACTTCTGGAAGTTTCCTTCCATTTATCATTGTTTTATTTTGTGATAAGAGCTCTTACACTAAGACTGTACTCTTAGCAAATGTTTATGAAATCGGCAGGACGCTGCACCTGCTGTCCGGAGACCTCTAGGACTCACTGCTCTTGCATGAAGCAAACTTTGTGCCTTGTGACCACTGCCTTCCCTCCCCCTCCCTGGTCTCCTGTCGGCCACCATCCTCCTGGTGACATCCTCGGAAGGAGGACCCTGAAGGAGCAGTCAGGTTTCTGTTTGTTCTTTTCCATGGGGGGCGGGGAAGGCCACATTTCCCTCTGGATTTGCGTTCTCCTAGGGCTCATCTCAAAGCCTAGACTTGGGCTCTAGGTGGGGGGGACACAGGGGTGGGGCTGGACGAAAGTGGGGGTCACGGGGGAGGGCTGCGGGAGGAGGGGAGCCTGCTGTGGCCGAAGGGTGGAAGGGGTGCCAGGGCCTCACTGCTGGCCATGTCTTGGAGCCGGAAGAGAGGCTCTGGAGGGACATGAAATCAACATTCTCCATCTGTCCGTTTAGGAAATGCCACCAACGCCAGCAGCCAGGCCCTGGCTGGCAGGCCCAGCGGGGCCTGGTCCCTGGCCCGGGTGGAGCTGGGAAGCCAGTGGGAGCAGGCTCCGACAGATAGCACGGTGTGCCCCGAGGGAGCCCTGCGGGGGAAGGGCCCCGGCTCCCTCCGGAAGGCCACAGGGTCGTGGGTGTGTCAGCGCGCTGGTTGGGGACCGAGGCCTGGAGAAGAGAAGGTCGTGGGCCACCCTCCGACTTTGCCTGGAGATCCTAATTCTCCGTGCTCAACGCCAGGAAACTTCTGGTGCCTCCAAGGCAGGGTCAGCTGCTCCTGGCCTGTGCTGGTGAAGACCATGGGCGTTTTTCTCTCCCGGCACCTCCCACCCGAGCTGTACTTGAATAGCTCCGTCCTGGAGAACAAGGGAGGAGCCCTCCTCACCCCTGTGTCACGTCACGTAGCCCCCTGCTCGGGCTCAGAGCCAGCTTGTCCTGGTGTTTGTGAGGGGACATGGGCACATGCGGGCATGAGCTCATCTTGAGCCAAACCCTTCGCAAGCCTTGCCAGGGCGTGGGGGCTGCTGTGGCCTTGTGAAGGCCCCTCTTATAATAAAGGTACAGTGAGACGTACCTTCCTACGGACTCTATTCGCCGTTACCCTTCCGCCTACGATGCTCGGTGACCCCAGACCCCGTCAGGCCATGATGCGAGCCGCTGACGCGACCTCTCTAGTTCGTGTGGGAACATACGTCACCACGCTCGGCCCCAGTCTCGTATAAGCCATGTGTTGATGTGGGGTTTAAGCCTTCGAAGGAGCCGGGGAGAATGCTAATGGCTAGAGTCTGGGGGCTTGGGACTAGCCTCCCCATGAAGGTAAACCAAGGGCCAAAAGGAGACGAGGGACCCCCCTTTCTCCTCGGGCCCCCCCCTTCTGCTCCCCTCATGCCTATGTTGAAATGCTGACGGGAGACTGGAGCCGTCTGGGTGCTGGGGCTCCGCTGGTGAAGCATCCGGAAGGACTCTGGGCTGCAGAGGTGGGGGTTAGCCAGACGCACGAGGGTGAACCCCGGCCTGGGCTCTGGACCCAGACCCCCGGGAACTTGCCTTGTGACCTTGACCAAGCACCGTGCCAGGCTCCAGGGGGAGTGGATGCCCTCCTGGTTCTGAGGCTCGGTGTTTGCGTCCCATCTTCTCCTCACGAGTCTGTTCCCTGCTCTCCTTCCTTGGGGCCCACACCCCGCTCGGTGCGCCCGCCCCTGAGCCCGAGCCCTAGCCTCCTTCCCTGCAGCTGGCTGCTCGTTTGAAGCGGTGAGGGGGGGGGGGCTCTTCGGACCCCTGGGAGCTCAGCCCATGAAATCCTCTCTACATCTAACAGGAGGTGACTGGTCCCTGTAGCATGAATGGTCTCCCCAAGCGGGAGCTGGAGTCTGTGGGACCCGGGAGGAATGGGGCGCTCGGGAAACACCCCCTGGGGGCCTGTCTCTGCCAAGGTCACCTTCTCTGAGTCCTGCCTGGGGGCAACTTCCCCCCTCCAGACCCCTCCTTCAATCCAGTGGACCCTGAGCCTCAGCAGACAGTCCCTCCTGGGGTCTAGCCTTTAGTCCTGCCCCAATGGTAGGCACCTGTTGACCCCCAGCCCCATCCGACAGCCTGACCTCCTTGTCCACCTCCCCCAGGGGACCCCTGAGGTGGCCCTTCTTCCTGCCCTCACGGGGCAGATCTGAGTCTCTCCCCATGATCGGTGAGGCGGTCCTGGGGCTGTGTTCTTACCCTCGTACATCTCGTCTGGAGAAAATGGGCCCCCGTATGGGCAGGGAGGCCCCAGGCCTGAACCCAGATGGGCTCCTGCAGCCACTGGGGCGGGAAGGCCGGAAGGCAGGGAAGGGACCCGGAGGGGCTCCTGTGCTGGGAGCAGCTTTGGGGTGGGGCCTTGCTCAGGGCTCCGGGCCCCAAGCTCTGCGGCGGGGCGCGGACATGATGGCCTCTGGCTTTGGGGCTCTGAAGGTCGGGCTGTGGGCCCCTCTCTCGCGTCTCTCCTAAGCCGCAGGAGCCCCTTCGTCCGCCCTGCTGAGGGAAAGAGGACAATTTATAGAACTGTTCTTAGCCCTCACTGAGACAAAGAATTTATTTCTGTCTCACAGGGTGGCTTCTCTTGTGGACGGCCGTAAATTGCCTTCCTGCTCACTCTCTGACCCCTGATCTCTTTGCTTTTGTGCTCAAAAAATTATTAATATTTCTCTTAACTCCATATATAACCTTTGGCCGCTTCTCTCCTGTTTCCAGGTGAAGGTGCGTCCTGGGGGATGGTCCCCTCCGCCTCCGGGCGGCACCCTTGTGCCCGGGCAGGGCCCCGTGCCTGAGGCCAGAGACCGGTCCAGCAGAAGGGAGGTTCGAACGGCCACACTTCAGAGCTCCAGCAGAAGGGAGGTTCGAACGGCCACACTTCAGAGCTCCTGCAGAGAAAACAGTCACAGCCAGCCTCTCCCTCTCACCGTGTGCCCGGCGCTTAGAGCCACACGAGGACTGGCCCACTTAATCCCTGCGAGGCCCTCCGCGCTAAGTGCCCTTATCCCTGTTTTCAGATGAAGAAGCCAAGACAAACGCGGAGGGTAGATAAGTAAACTGTCGGGATCACACAGAAAGTGAGGGGCAGGACCTGGAGGACGGGCTGGTTTCCCGTCCATGTGCTTCCTGCTCCTCTGTTGGGGAGAGGGGCTCCCCAGTTTCTTCCTTGCCCTCAGGAGCCTGCAGGCTGAGGGGACATGCACAGCCCTTGCCCCCAGGGGGCCCCCACTGGGGGGGGCAGCTATGTAGTCCTGGGGAGAATGTCCTGTCTGACGGAAGCACACAGGCTTTGCCTTTGGAAGCGTCCGTTCCTGTAACAAGTTTTTTCGTGTTCCATTGCCTGTGACTGGGGCTCAGTCCCAGGATGCCCCCAGCTGGGTGCGAGTTATGTGGTTAGACTCTGGGAGACTCTGTGAATTTAAGTAAAATGGTGAACATGGGTGCCAGAGAGAAGAGACAGGAACAAAGGGGGGGGGTGAAGGAGAGGAGGGTGGTGCAGGGCTGTGAATCGGCAGCGCTGCTGGGGGTAGGGAAGCCACCCCCCACCTCCCCGTCCCCCCTCCCTCCCCCCCATGCAGGCTTGCGGAGGGCAGTGCCCAGAAGGGCCTTGCTGAGCTCAGTGCTTCTCAGCCCTGGCTGCCCCGTGGAACCCCCCGGAGAGATGTTACCGAAGCCCGGGGCCTCACCCTAGAACGGTCAATCTTTGGGAGCGAGTCCAAGGCACTGCCAGGCTTGAACAGCTTCTCGGGGGATCCGGTGTTGGGGACCACGGGCCGGGCCGGGGCCTTCGGCGCTGGGATCTGGGACGTCGAATGGCATATGTGGAGGGGATTCTGTGCATTTGCTACAAACCGAGCCGGTGAGGATTTGACATCGGAGAGAGAGGAGGAAGGAGAGTTAAGGGGGGGAGGCAGGAAAGGTGAGGCTGCGGCTTTGGCTGGGCGAGTTTGGTTCTGCTGCTGGGGCTTCAAGGTGATAAAGAGTTAAGTTTTGAAAACTCGGGCCTCCTCACAATGAGAATCGCCACAAACCTGAACAGAAGCCAGAAGAAGGTGGGCAAAGAGCTCTGACTAAGCTAATACCCCCTTCCCTCACTCTGGGCTTTTTCTTCTCAACATCGCCCTAAATGACTCTCACCGCGGGCCTCTCTTGCCTGCACCTTCATGCGGAGTGAAAAGGAGAAAAAACGGTCTCACTGTTACTCCAAGAGCACCTCCACCTCAGGGCCTTTGCACTAGCTGTTACCACCTACCTGCTGTTTTCTCCCCTCAGATGCCTGGACACCAGAATCCCTCAATTTCATGCACTAAGTTGCTGCAGCACAGCAGCGTTTCCTTATGACTGTTTGTCTCCCACAGCATTACTACAACCTGGTATCCTTTGTGTTTCTCTCCTGCCTCATCCTCCCCTCCCGCATGGAACACGAGGAGGGAGGGACTTTGTCCTTTTACATATTTTTTGTCACGGCTGTATCTTCAAGGCCTGCGATTCTGACTGCAGCGCAAGCAGGCACAAAAGAAATATCTGTGGGATGCATGATTAATGAGCGAGTAAGTGGAAGGCCCTTATGTGTCTGCACACTGGTGGGTGGCCGTTTGAATGTATTTTCGATGATACGCTTGTTTCTCTGGGCTAGGAATGGCTAATTTACTAAAACTGCGGGTTTGCCTGTGCATGTGTGCTTTTGCGCACACGAAGGGTTCGCTGGGTCTGGGCACAGTACGCTTCTGAACACGGGCTCCTGTGTCTCTCTGCCTGTGTATCCGTGCCCTCCAGTTGTGCGCAGATGTGTCTGGACCGCTAGCCTGGTGGTGTGCTCCCGGAAGAAACCGCCTCGCGCCAGCAGAGGGCACCCGAGAGCCACGCGCCCGCGGTCAAGGGGCCGAAACCGGCAATTCTTGGCGGGTAGTTTTAGGGACCCGGGAGACCGAGAATCTGGTGGACAGAAGTGGAGAGCTCTCCGGACCAACCGAGTACTCTGAAGTTGTGCAATTCCCGTGCAACGTCTGTGACCTCCCCTCAACTCCTCTCCTAGGACCCAGACGTCCAGGCACACCCCCAGCGACCCTGTGAGCAGAAGCCTCTGGGGTTGGGGTTGGGAGGGGAGCCGGTCGCCAAGCTGGGCTCTTAGGAAAGAGGGGCCCCTGCTGGCTGCCCCGCTCCTCCCTCCAGGAGCTCCCTCCCTTCGCCGCTCCCACCCTTCTCAACCCCTAGGATCTCAAACTCCTCCGCGCTTAGAGATCCTCGCGCGGCTGCCCTCCCCGTGGCCCTTCCCAGCCGCGGAGTTGGCTACTTCTCCCGCTGGACGGTACCACCCAGGATGAACAAAGGCGGGAGGCCACTGCGCCCCTTCCCGGCCGGCGGCGGGCTGCGACCCCGAGGATGGCCCCGTGTGCCGGGGAGGCCGGGGCCGCGCTCTGGCGGCTCCGGGAAGCGGCCCGCCGAGCCCCGCCCCGGGTTTTGTGGCTGGGGAGAGGCGCGCGTCGCTCCCCACCCTCCCCGGGATTCACTGGCCATTTGAGAATTCCCAATTTGGAGAATCTAGGGCTTCGATTCCGGGTGTGGGATCAACAAGAAAAAAAAAAACGAGGATTTTGTGCTTTTTGACTCCATGACCCACCACCTGCCCATCGCGCCCCCCCAGCCCCCCC
>NC_043702.1:172833044-172839113 GCF_006229205.1 Suricata suricatta | reverse complement strand
ACTTTCCCGCGGTGGCGCCCAAGTTGTCCCCGGCCGCCCGCGCGGGGCTCGGGCCGTCGCGGGACCCGAACGCGCACAGCGCCCTCCGGAGCCTCCCCGCCTCAGCCGGCCGAGGCCGGGAGTCCGCACGCCCGTTCCTGCGGGGGGATGGTGGGGAGGGTGGGATTTCAGGTTTGGGGTGGGAGGTGCGTGGAAAGCTGGGGACCCGGCTCCCGAAGATGCGGCGAGGGGAATCCCGACTCCAGACCAGCCCCTGAGGGCGATGGGGGGAAACTCCAGACTGCCTGGGCCGCCCCCTCCGGAGGAGGGGAGGGGGCCGGGGGCCTCTGCCGGGACCCCTGCCCGGGGAGGCGCCGGCTGGGCAGCGGACTTCCTAAGGCAGCTTGGGGCTGGCTGGCAATCCCGGAGGGGGGGCACTGGGGAGGCTCACATCCCACTTGGGGTCGGGAAAGTGTTGATGTCGGGGCTTCTTTGAACTGGCAGGGGAGAGGCTGGGAGGGATGAGGGTAGTAGTGTTCCTGAGGCTGGGGGCTGGGGGGGGCTGTAGGGCCCAGGCTTCGGCCAGCGCGGGGGTCTGCGGGTGTGCAGTCTCGCCTCCGGGTCTCCCTCTAAGAGTTAATCCTGCCCGAGCTGGCCGCCCCCTTCCAAAAATGGAGCTGACACACAAACACCAAAAACCAGTCACAGAGCCGGAGACAGACTACTCACCTACGGAGACAGATACACCCACAGCATCTTCTGAGCGGAGACAGACAGACACACAAAGACACTGACACCCTGGGGAAAACGGAGCCCTCCCCCGTGTCGGCTTACACATTCACGCACCCAAACACATCCAAACTCACCCAGACACGCCGCGCGTGTGCAGGCGGGCATTCACAAGGACACACACACACACACACACACACACACACACACGCGCGCGCGCGCACGCTGAAACCCTTCTGACACAGCAGCCCTCCAGCAAACAAAGAGACTTGAACAGACGTCCATATAGGCAGACACCTATGGAGATAGATGTACAGACGACATCATGGAGGAGGTGGTCCCTTCTCCGGTGGAGGGGAAGTCGGCTTGCGGACAGCAGCCTCAGGCTTCGCCTGTTCTCAGTTCCCTTCTGGGGCTGGTGTGTGTGTGTGTGTGTGTGTGTGTGTGTGTGTGTGTGTGTGTGTGTGTCTCGGGGTGGGGTGTTGTGCTGGACCCCTCCTCTCCTTACCAGGCCCCTCCCCAGCTCCAAAGGCCAGGCCTGGCTGACTTAGGGGAGGGCTGTCCTGATCCGTCCGTCCTGTGCGGGCCCCCAGGCCCCCAGCACCAGCCTGAGGTCTGGGAAGGGGGCGCATCCCGGGTGTGAGTGTGGTGGGGGGCCAGGAGGCCTGGCCCTGGGGCTGGCAGCAGCCACTTGGCAGAAAGTTGGGAAGATGACTGAAGTTCTGACTTTGTTGCGCTGGCAGCTGGGGGCGGGGGGTGCGTCTGGGTCAGCATCCACGCGTGTTGGGGGCAGGCCTGCTTCGGCCCCTTCCCGGAGCCCCAGTGTGTCGGCAATGTGGAACAAAAGGTGCCGTGAGCAGACAGGAGAGACATGTGGATTGAATCAGGGACGGAACCGGTCAGAAAGCGAGGAGTGTGCTGTGTGCCTTTCTCCCCTTGGGCAGGGGGAGGGCCGGGTGAGCCCAGCTCCCACCTCCTGGCCTCGGATTGGGCTGAAAGCTAGACCGTTGGAGTGTGCAAAGTATTTGTGTGGGGGAGGGGTGCCAAAGAAAAGGAAGGGGGAAAATGGAAGGAGGGGAGAGGAAGTCCTTGCTGGCGGTTCCTGGGGGGAGGACTTGGGGGGGCAGGCAGGGGGTGAAGGAGCGGGGACCTGGGGAGACTGGGATGCTCACAGGGTGGTGACCTCTCTTTGGCCTCCATCCTTAGAAAGAAAGAGGGGAGGCGGAGCGGGAATGGGGGAGGGGGTGCATTGAGGGGGGAGGCTGGTGGGGAAAAGGGGAGAAGGGAGCAGAAGGCAGTCGTATTGAGGGGTGGGGGGGTGGTAAGGAGAGATTCAGCCCAGGCAGAGAAATAAAAATCGTATTTTAAAGAATTTCAATGGGCTTCATCAATCTTCATTTTTCACTAAATAATTTTCTGTATCTTATCTAAATGAAAACCATTATCCTTCCCCCCGTTTCCATCATGCGCCGGCTCCTCAGACTGATTGCGCCGAAAATTGAAATATTTATTCATTTTCTGGGAGATTTTCTCGCTCCCCAGTCTCGGGGAGGAGAAATTGAAAAAGAAAGATTATAGCTAATCAGAGCAATGTGGGCTGACAGGCTGGCTCGGGGCGGGAGCTGCCTCCGGGGGATGGGGGGGAGGTAGGAGAAAAGTCGATCCCTCCAGCCCCAGAGGGCCCCAGGGCACCCCAGCCACCTTGTCAGGGGGTGAGGCGCAAAGGGAAGATGCTAGAGCCTCCGGAGGCCCCAGGATTCGGGATTCACGTGCCTGAGCACAGCTCTTTCCTGGCGAGAACAGGAATCTAGAAAGACTAGCAGTGGGGAATCGCTGCCCCCTCCCCGCTGGCCCCCGGACGCCCTCATTCTGCCCGCCCAGCCCAGAGCAGGCCTGGACGCTGGCGAGGAGGCTGGGGAGACAGACAGAAGTCAGGATGCCAGGTCCCCCTCTGACCTTGATTGGATCCCACCTTCCACTCACTTGGAGCTAAAGGGAGGATGTGACCCTGCTCACCGCTCTGTGCTTGGCATTACCTGGGCCCTAGCGATGGGAAGCAGGAGGCCCCTAGGCCCTTGCTGGCTCCCACGCCCTGCTGGTCACCTGGCTGCCCCCGGGGTGTCCCGCTGTGCCCCGCTCCTCTCACCCCTTGTCTCGGGAGCCCGGGGGTCCTGCACACCCTCGAGGACCAGGTCCTCCCTTCACCTCCGGTGCAGAGCCACGCACTTGGTAAGTGCCCTCAGAGAGCCGAGCCGATCCGTTGATTGGTTTCATGCAAGTGTCAGTGTCCGAAGGACGCAGTGAAGCGGTGGTTCCGTCGCAGGCTCGGCCGCTCAGTGGACAGGACGTCATGGCAGGGTGAGCTGGGAGCGCGCCTTCTCCGGGCCTCGCTCTGCTCTGCTCGGCGGTGCCCGGCGCTGGAACTCCCGCCTCGCAGGCTCCCAGGGCCCGCGCCGCAGTTCAGCGTGCTAGCAGTGTCCAAGTGCGCGGACGCGCGTCTGCCCCAGACCGGTGCTCCGCAGTGCGCGCCGGCAGGGCTCGGTGGCTGGACATCCGCGCCGGCAGGCGGGCTGCCTGTGCCTGCTTTGGGCTGCGCGGTGGGCCTCTCTGTGTGCCCGCCAGGTGCTCCTCCAGGACCTCTCCTGGCGAGGACTGGGCGGTGGCCGACGCAGGAGGGGGACAGAGATCTCAGAGAGCTGTGGGGCTGGCTGGCCTTCGAGGGAGAAGGATGCGGGGCTCTTGCGGGCAGTGGGGAGCGGACAGTAGGCTGAGGCGACCGGATCTCCGAGGCTGGAAATAACAGATTGTTTACGGTCCCTTGTGCGAACTACCTGATGTGCATTATCTAATTTAGTCTCTGCAACAGCCCACTAGGTCAGCTCTGTAATGATCCCCCTTTCGTGGATGAGAAGCTGAGGTTTGACAGGTTAAGGGTCTTACTGGTAGTCGTGGGCACTGCCTGACCTCAGAGCCCGCACCCTCCTGCCCCTCCCCCGAGTCCAGGGACAGATGCTGGACCAGGACGGGGCTTCCCTGGTCAGAGTGGAATGGGAACTCGGGAGGAAAGAGAGCGAGCGTCCTGTCAAGGTAAACTTGTTCACATTATAAGAACAACCCTTCATTCCGAAATTCTGTCTTTCCACGTTTTTTGGTATTGAGTGGTTTTCTTGGATGGTCTGTTGGTGCTCATAAGTGGCTTTCTTAAAAGGACTTTACTTGGCAGATAAAGAGGGTTGCAGACCCATGTTTGTTTCTAATACTGAACACAGCCTTGCAGGTAGGTCCGTGAACTACACCAGGGAGCTCCTCGAGAGGCTGAGTCCTGAGAGGCGCAGGGTCGGGCAGAGGCAAGGGCCCGGGTGGGATCCCGGTCGGCCACTTCCGGGCCAGGCCCTTCCCGGCAGGCACAGGGGTGGGGTCTGGGGTGGCCTGTTCCCTGCGCTCCAGATGCCTGGCCAAGCAGGGGTGTAAAGTGCCTGTGGGCGTGGACTCCACACCAAAGCATCAAAATTACTTCTTATTGAATTCCTACTGTGTGCTCTTTGCATTAACCCTTATGCCTTTTAACGGCTTTGTGAGTTAATGTCCGTGCTCCCCCCCACCCCCCGCATTTTATAGATAAGGCAACCAAACCTGAGTTTAAGTAACTTGTACAAGGCCATGCCTGGAGTGTTAGATCCCAGATTCAAACTCTCCTCGTGTCGCTACGAAGCTCCCCCTCTGCTGGGCGCACACGTGTGTGCGGGGACCCCCCGGAGCTGGGGCAGCGGCCTCCCCTCCTCCTGCCCACGGTGGCCGGCCTCCGTCCATCTCTCCGCCCGGCTCCTGTGGCTCTCCGGCTTTATCTGTGGGGGTCACAACTGTGCGCCGTACCCTCTGTCGGGCGGAGGTTTGCCGTGCCTCCTACCTCGAGAGTCTTTAACTGCGTGTTTGTGTCATGCCACCCAATTTCAACGTTTTCACATGTACTATCTCATTTAACAGGGACCGATGAGGGCATGGTAGCTATTGTTCTCCACTGGAAAGACAAGAAGACAGACTGAAAGCTCGATGCCTTGCCGCGGGCAGCGCAGCCGTCGGGCTGAAGGGAAGGGATGGGGCACATTCCTTCATCTCTCCAATTTCTGGGGCTCATTCCCGCTGAGGGTCGGGAGGTCCCTCTCCATTGGCCCGGAGCTGAGAAAGCCGTGCCCCTTCCCGACCTACCCAAGCTCCTGCTTGGTCCCTTGCCCCGGCCTCTGGCCATTTTGCTAGGCGGTGCCTTGGAGGGGGCTCTGACTGGAAAGGGCTGGGGGTGTGGGAGGATCAGCAGTGGAGGAGTCTGCTCCTGAAATGTGAGAGGCCAAGGCCAAGGCGGTCTCGGAGGTCGGGAAAGAGAATGGCTTCACCCCAAGTGAGGGAGAAGGTCATTCACTTTTGTGGAAGACGCAATGTGTTTTGTACGTATTAGTAACTAACTTAATACTGACAGCAGTTTGGTAAGGTAGGAGTTCCTGTCCTCCTTTTGTAGATGCACGAAGAAGACCCCTACAAGTTAAGCAGATTGTCGGAGACAAGGCAGCCAGTTGGTGACAGCCCGGACCCCGGCAAGGACGTTGGGGTGGGGTCGGGAATATTCTCAGAAGAAAGACTTGGAAGTCTGTGGACACAGGCCCTCCGCCACCGTGTGAGCCCGCCCCCACGCGTGCACACACACCCTGCCTGCATGTGTGCTTGTCCCGGACCCGCTTCTGGCCCCCAGACACGCGTGGACATGGTCTGTCTGTCTCCGCCCCGCCTGTCCATCCGGCAGAGCGCTGGTGTGCGGCGCGGCCACGTTTCTGGGTGCCACGTGAGCCCTTGAGGGCGCTGCAGCTGGTCTGTCCTGCGTTCTCTGCAGCCCCTGTGACAGATGCGCACACCCCAAGCAGGTCCGGACCCCGATGCCACCATTCCTGTCCCGTGGCCCTGCCCCTCCGTCTTGCAGCCCCCAGCTCTGACACCTGGTGAGGTCCTCTGAGCCCCGAGACAAGCGCCCCTCCAACTCCAGGCCATCGCGGAGTCACGTTTTGTTTCTCCCCCATCCCGCTCTCCACCGCCCCCCCACCCCCATGGGCTCCCTGAGCTCCCACTCCCTCCCTCCCTCCACATTTAATTTCTCCAGCAACTTTTATTAACCTCTGTGGTCTCGGGGGACCACCGCCTCCTCCCTCTCTGCTCTCCTTGAGCCCATTTAACAAAATTGGGATCGTATTGAAATAAATGGGCCTTGCAGCCAGCCACCCTCCTCGGAACGAAGGGTCTTCAGTCCAGGGATGGAAATCTCCAGCACTCCCTAGCAAATTCCGATAGTGCTGGGGTTTCATTCCTGCTGGGGGCAGG
>NC_043702.1:172826817-172832944 GCF_006229205.1 Suricata suricatta | reverse complement strand
GGGAGAGTTTTTTTTTTTTTAAATCAGTGAATGTTTATTACCATACCCAAAACATACTGGTAGGCATTATGGAAAAATTTTTTTAAAAATTACATCATGAGGCAACTGGGTGGCTCTGTCAATTAAGCATATGACTCTTAATTTCAGCTCAGGTCGTGATCTCATGGTTTACGAGTCTGAACCCCACATCAGGGGAGATCTGCTTCAGATCCTCTGTCTCCCTCTCTCTCTGCCCCTCCCCTGCTCATGCTCTCTCTCTCTCTCAATAAATAAAAATATTTTTAAAATGACATCATATGGTGTCTCCCCTCCAGGAGGCTAAGATGTGCGCCCCAGGATTCCAGGTGCTGGCCGGCGCGGGGCCGGGAGGGCAGCAGGTCAGAGCTGGGGAGTCGAGTGGGCAAAGGAGGCCAGGAAGGGCCTGGGGGGAGGTGGCTCTGAGGACGGGCAGGATGGGCGCACATCCTGCCCAAGGCCCGGCTGCAGCTGAGTAGTGGGGGTGGGGAGAAACAGGCGAGGTGGTCCAGAGCAGACTAGGACCGGACCGAATGCCTCGGAAAGCCAGGCCAGAGACTGTCCCGCAGCAAGCGTGGAGCCAGGGGCTTCTGTCGCTTAAATGTGCTCCCTACCTTGTTCTGCACCAAGTCATCCCCTTCTCTTACACTCCTCACCTGCTGGGGCGGCCCCTTCAGGTCCACGAAAAGGTGAAGTAGACAGATAATCAGGGTTTGACCAGACTCAAGTGAGCAGAAAACCCAGGGGAAATTCCCGTCCTGGCCTGGGAGGCCCCAGATGTGTGAGCTGGGTTGGAGCAGAGCCCTCCGGTTTAAGGCAGAGATGCACGGGGGGCGCAGACAAACCCAGACTGGAGGGCTGCGGGGTTCGGAGGCCTCGGGCGCCTGTTTCCTGAGGCGGTGGTGGGGTCCGGAGTCTGGGGGACCCGTCTGCTTGCAGCAGAGGGCCAGGGCTGCTTCCTCTGGCGGTCTTAGATGTGTGTGTGTGAGTGTGTGGGTGTGTGGGTGTGTGGGGGGGGGTTTGGGGGCTGAGCCTAGAGATTGTCAAACCTCTGGGAGCCCATGAACTCCTTTCATCAAACAGAGACCTTTGAAGACGGTTCCCACCAGCAGGAGGGAGCCTGGTGAGCGGTCAAGCAGTGTTGTTTTAATGGCTGGGCCTGGCTCTCGACTAGGCACCCGGGATGGAAAGGCGAGTGGTCCCCGTCCTTGGGTCCCTCTGGGTCCGAGGGTAAACACTGTGACCATGCTACAGGACCAAGGTTGTGAGGAAGGAATGTGAAAAATGCTGAGGTCTCACTGCCGGGCTGGCGGTTGGGGAGCCCGGCCGGGGGGGAGGGGACAGCCCGGGGGAGGGGCCGGCCGGGCTCCACAGATGTGAGGCTCCGGGGGCTGGGGCCGTGGCCTCTGGAATGCAGCGCCCTGGACAATCCCGACTGTGCCCCCTGCTCCGGATGGAAGGAGCCGAGGAATCCGAAGGAGGGAGCCGAGGTCCCTCCCGAGGATCATGACTTGCAGGAACAAAGGCTGTTTCTCCAAAGCCCACTTTCCCCAAATCTCCTCACCTCCGGGGTTCAGCGTCCTCCTCCCCACCCCCACCCCGCCCCACAGAGCTCATTTCTAAATTAACTTTGTCCTTGTAATCAGCTTAGCGAGTTGTTCCCCCTCCACCCAAATTCCCCCAGGAGCGGCCTGGGGCCCTGCTCGCTCCATTACCCAGCATTGTCAAGGCGGAAGGTGCTTTTAGCCGCCTCTTCCCGTTCGATTCGCTTAACTGGGAGGATATTGGGAGGAAGGACCGGAGAGGGGCAGGGGGAGGGGCCTGGGGTGGGGCGGCGGTGGGAGCAGGGGGAGGGCATTTTCAAAGGAGTAGAAACCCAGGGAAGGGCAGGCTGGCAGGGCAAAGCCCCTGGGGGAAGGTTGAGGTTTTCCCACCTGGGTGCCCTCATTCTCCGGAAGGACTTTGATCCGGACAGCGGGACTCCTGGGTTTTAACCCCAGACCCTGAGCGATTGGCCTGCGACCCAGCCTCCCTGGGAATCTGCCACCTCAGCAGGACGGGGCGCCCCTGCCCCCCCCCCCCCCACAACGGTCAAGGCTGCTGGTCCATCGGCTCTCCACACCCACCCCTCCTCAGCCCCTCCGGGCCCTGCGGGTCCTAGACTCCGGTGCCTATCACCCCGCACACATCTGGAAAGTCGCCCCTCACCAGGCGGTGGGTGAAGTGGGAATGCAAACTCATTTTAATGTCAGTTTGAGCCAAATATAATTAGAAAGGAAAATCTGACTTTGCAAAAAAAAAAAAAAAATCTAATGCATTGCAAAGCCAAGTTGAAATGACTTCTGGATTATCTGCACCACTGCCGCTCTCCATTTATGCAGAAAATTGGGAGTGAGGCTGCAGCGCCCATATCTAGGGATTTAGTCTGTGCACCCAGGGTCGGGTCACGGAGACTGGCCCCTTTCCACGCAACCCTATAATTGTGTGACCCCCCTCCCTGGAGGCCCCCGGGCTTCCTTACCAGCACGTGGTCGGGACCAAGCCACTTTGGCTGGAGCCTCAGTTTGCTGATCCACACAATGGACACGGGAGCGCCTACTGAGTCAGAGGGTTGTCCTGAGGACTGAGTGAGGGAACTGTACGTTCAGGGACAGAACCTGGAACACTAACGGTAGTAAACCCTCGTCTTTATTAATATTGCAGGGTGCCTGCTTCTCACAGCTCCCAGTCCGAGGCAGATCTGAGCAAGGCACATAGGAGGGTCAGTGAGAGCAGAGTAGTCCAAATACAGATGTGTCCCGGGCGCTGTGCTCAGGGAGGTGAACCGAGATGTGGGTAATTCGGGACGAGGTGCGGCGGGGGCTCCGAGGCAGCCGCACAGCCTGATGGGAGGCGCCCTGGTTCGGACGAGTGAGCCTTAGTTTCTGCCTCTGTGAAATGGAGAGATGGCCCTCCTAGTGCCCAGAAAGCATACCCATCGTCTTCACCCCCGTCTCTCCAGAAGGCTTCAGCTCGGTGTGTTATAAGGATTCTCAGACTTGGGCGCGCTTGTGGGACACGCAGCGATCTTGATAAAGTGTGGATTCTGATCTGGAAGGTCAGCAGCAGGTGGATTTCTGCCTGGGCACTGAGTTCCCAGATGCTGCTGCTGCTGCCGGTCCTGGGACCTCTCTTGCAAGTATTGTAAGATGCCTTCCCCCAGGGAAATAGGCCTTCGATGGCCCACCGAGCAGCCAGAGAAAATAGAAGCCTCCTAACTGAATGCGTTCACATGTCCGCCTGCTCAGTTGTGTGACGGCCCGGACAGATCATTCACTCAGGAGCTTTGATAGGTTTGTTTTAGGGTCGCAGGTTGTGGGGCCGGACAGGGGTGGTGCCTGCCAGGGCTCCCTGAGCTGCCCAGCCCCCTCCCTGTGCCTCACCTGTCCCCACTGCCCCCCCATCCCCCGGACAGCCACTGCCAGGTGCAGAGTTGAAAAGCACGCAGCCAGGGTGTCGGTGGGGAGCCCTCTGTGCTGGAGCCGTGGGTCATTTCCCCTCCAGTTTTTTGTTTGTTTGTTTGTTTATGAAACATGTCCTCATAATCCAGCTTCGCGGTTTGGTGGAGATTTGGGGAAAACTGTGAAAGAGATGCTAGCCAGGACCTTGACCCTCCTGGCTTTAGCTCAAGCGTTGGGTCATGAGTGAGCGGTGTGATTTGGGAAGCAAGGTGGGTCATGGGCCGGCCTAGCTGGGGACATGATGTGGGAGCAGTGGAGGGCCATGTCTGGACGGGCCAGTTTCTCAGTAGACCTGATGCTTGCTTGGCCCACATGGTTAGCTAGTTCGCCCTTTCCCGCCTGCCTGTGTCCGTGCGCGGGGTCCCCGCTGAAGTAGGAAGGGCCTCAGGTTGGAGGAGAGGGGACCCCTCTCTGCCTTCACAGTTCCAATTGCCTGAGGGCAGCTCAGTGTAGGGAGTCCCGGCCACCAGGGGAAGTGGGGTGCCCACTGCTTCCCCTCCTCCTCCCGTCTCCCCCGGAAGCCACACCCCCCCATCACTGGGGCTCAAGGGGGTGCCTGCAGACCGCATCCCTCAAACAGACAGCTGGGGTGGGAATGAAAATGAAGCCACTCGAGGTGTGTGGACCCTCAGGGCGTCTCTCTTCAGGCCGGACCCACTCGACCCCACCGGGACCGCAGGGTCTGTACTTCGCGGGGGAGACGGGAGATGCAGGAGCCTTCTGCGCTTGCTCACTTTGATAGGTACCAGGCCCTGGCAGTTGGGAAGTTCCTCTCTGCGTCTGACCCGAAGCCTTCCTGCTCCCGCATGGAAAGCTGTCTCACCGGGGCTGAAACCGAACAGATGTCCGGTGTTCTTTCTGGATGCAGGACGTCGACTTCCCCTGGAAGGGTCACCTCCAGAGAAGGCTCCTGTGCTGGAGAGGCAAGCCCGGGAGGTCGTGGGGACACTGCCTGCCTCGGAGGCCCCACGTGAGGCACAGCCGGCCGTCTCCTCAGGGGTCGTATTTGCTTTCCAGTGAGGCACCACGGCTGGCCTCCTGGTGTCCCCCACTCAGGGCCAAAGCCACCTTACCCTGGCTGTGCAGTGTCCCCCGCTCGGCAGCTCGGAGCAGCTGGGGGCTGGAGGGCTCTGGCAGCCTTCCCATTGTCTCTAGCTACGGTCCGGGGGCCCCCTCACCTCCACGGGGGCCGGGCATCTGCTGCCGCGGTGGGGCCTGGAGGGGAGATGGCCCCCCAGGACCTGTTCTGGCTTCAGAGCGGGAGGGGTTCCTCTTGCTTCACAAGGGGACATAAGTCCTCAGTCCAGCCCAGCTGGGAGGATCCCGAGGGAACGCCCTGTGGGCAGAGAAGGAAGGATCCGGTGTCTGTCTTTGGCGATCTCCCCGGGATACTGGGCCATATTAGACAGGTGCAGACTCAGCTCTGAACTTGAACTTGAGGGAGGAGCCGTGGTTTCTGCTCTGGGATAGCTAATTACAGGAGGGTCTAAACACACACAAAGATGGTCTAAGTGGGGGGTTTGACCCTGTTGTGCATCGGCAGGAAGAGACAGAGGTACGAGCGCCGAGGGTCAGTGAGGAAGGTGCTCGGAAGGGCAGAAGGAAGGAGAGCCTAGCAGGAGCCTGGCCGTGAGGGCTCGCAGGCCGCAGGCTGGGTGTCGCCTTGTCAGCTGTGAGCCCCGCACATTTGCGCCGGCTGCCGACCCGCGCCCAGCACAGGCAGCTGCACTCCGGGAGGGGACCCCGCTCCAGGAGCCCCTGCCCCCTTGAGGACAGGGCTGCATCCTGCACAAGCTCCCGGGGGCTCAGGAGCTGGTACCCGCGGCGGCGTGGCTGCCCTCTCCGAGGTGGCCAGTCCGCGCCGCCGGCCTGTGGGTGCCAGCCGCGGGCTCCTCCGGCCGGTGCTCCCGGCCCTTCCTCCTGCTGTCCTTCCCCGTCTGCAGGTCTGTCACTCGGCAGGAGTGAAATGTGCCCTGCTCCTGAAGCGCTCGGTGCTTGGTAATTTGTGGATTATAGCTAACTCTCGATAAAGATTCCCCTAATTGCTGGGCTCACCTCAGGTTCTATCATCAAAGCGAAGCCGCGAGGCCCCCTCTCGCCCTCCTTTCCTTTTTATTATCTCTTAATTAATCACTCTGGCTTTCACACTTAGCAGATAATTACAGTCTCCTGGGCACGCAGCTCATTTTCATAACCTCCTGCTCCAGCCGGCAGCAGAGGGGTGGGAGGAAGGGGAGAGACATGCTGTGGGAGGGGGGCGGCGGGTGGGACGGGGCCTCTTGGCAGCAGGCGCCCCATGGAGCAGTGGGAGCCGGGCGCCAGGCCTCGAGGAGGCTCCGCCAGGGCAGGGAGGCCATCGTGCTCCCTGGGGACGGCCTACCTGGTCCCCACTGCAGCCCCCTGAACTGTGCGTGGCTAACTCCCTCAGCCTGCCCGGGTGGGGTAGGGTAGGGGTGTGGTGGAGTGGAGTGGGGTAGGGGTGCAGTTGGGTAGGGTAGGGTAAGGGTGTAGCAGGGTAGGAGTGCAACAGGGTGGGGCA
The DNA here is from genome assembly GCF_006229205.1 of Suricata suricatta. Taxonomy (NCBI): domain Eukaryota; kingdom Metazoa; phylum Chordata; class Mammalia; order Carnivora; family Herpestidae; genus Suricata; species Suricata suricatta. The sequence continues at coordinate 172,826,890 of NC_043702.1, read as the reverse complement.
GGGGTTCAATGGAGGTAGGGGTGCAGTGGGATAAGGCAGGGGTGCAGCAAGGTGGGGTAGGGTAGGGGTGCAG
>NC_043702.1:172824728-172826717 GCF_006229205.1 Suricata suricatta | reverse complement strand
AGTAGGGCAGAGTAGGGGTGCAGTGGGGTGGGGCAGGGGTGCAGTGAGGTAGGGTAGGGGGACAGTGGGGTCGGATAAGGGTGCTGTGGGGTGGGGCAGGCGTTCAATGGGGATAGGGGTGTTGTGTAGTGGGGTGGGCGTGTTGCTGCAGGGTGGGGTAGGGTTAGAGGTGGGGTAGGGGTCCAACCTGGTAGGGGTGAGGAAGGGCACGGCAGAAACGTGATAGGGGCAAGGACGGGCTGGGCAGAAACGTGGTAGGGGTGAGGAGGGGCTGGGCAGAAACGTGGTAGGGGTGAGGAGGGGCTGGGCAGAAAGCTCTGCGATGGTCACACAGGGTGAGTGTGGGCTGAGGGGCCCGCGGGTGGTGGTGGGCACAGGCCGTCCAGCGTGGCCATCCCGGCAGGACCTGGGTCTCGGCCTCGGAAGGCAGGTTTCGGCAAGCGGGACCCACCGCCTGGGCGTAGCTTAGCCCCACAGGAGTGAAGAGGCGATGCTGAACCCTCTGGTCAGTGGGGGAAGGGCCCAAGCCGCATTCACCCCGCAGCGGGTGTAGCCGCTGTGCGAGGGTCCACGCAGCCCGCCCAGCTCCTTTCCTGGGCTCCACCCCAGAGATCCGCAGAGAGGAGCCGCGTCCCAGGGTGGATTTGCACAGAGGAGCTTCCCCTGGGCGCTGGGCACGGAGCTCTGGAATGAACCGTGTCTGCTCTGTCGCGCCGGGGCCCCGCAGGTCCGCACGGAGGCGGCGGGGACTTCCGTTTTTCCGTCTGTGTACATGGACTTTCCCTTCCGGACCCCAGTCTTTAGAATGAAATGCATTGGATCCTCACCCTTTTCTGCCTCGAGCTAGGTGTGAGAACTCGGAATCCTCCCAGAACCCGGGTCCCGGCTCCTCCTTTGGCCGCTGGGACCCTTGACAGGCTCGCCGCGCCCTGCGTCAGACCCCGTCCCCGGCGTGGGACCGCGTGTTAGCAGGTGTCGGCACGCCGTTCTGCTGCCGTTCCTGTCACTGCTGTAGGGCACGGAGGCACCTTGCCTGTGGCCACGGAGCCACAGGCATCATGGCGTCTTGTGTACAGACCTGGGAGGGGGGTGCTGTCCTTCACCTTCAACCCTCTGCCCCTGTGGGGGGTGGGGGGCTGTTCTGGAGCAAAGCCTGGCGGTGGCCCAGGCCCGGACCGTTTTCTTTCCACGGACGGGTTGTGTGCCCAGGCCGGGGCCTGCTTCTGCTCAGAGCTTCTCGGGTCCGGCTCCTGGCAGGGCTGACCCACCCCGCGCCGACCCCCAGACCTCAGGCGGCCACCGCTGCCGGCAGCACAGCCCTTGTGCCGAAGGGTTAGCTGTGGCCTGTCTCACATAGCTTGCCACCTCTTTGTTTTTTAATGGTAAGTCTATCCATTTTTTTTTTAACTTTATTATTGATTTTGAGAGAGAGAGAGAAGTGGCGGGGAGGGACAGAGAGAGAGGAAAAGAGAGAATCCCAAGCAGGCTCCGCATGTACCGTCAGAGCCCGACGCGGGGCTAGAACTCACGAACCCTGAGATCACGACCTGAGCGGAAATCAGACGCTTAACTGACTGAGCTACACAGGTGCCCTTGGCTCGCCACTTCCGCCCAGGCCTCTGGCTTCCTGGGTGTTACAGTAGGAGTGTCTGAGTCCGGGAGGCGATGTGGGGAGAGGGAGCACTGGCTTGCAGGTCTAGCTGTGAGTGGCTAGCCCTGTTCGTGGCCTTAGGTGGTGGCCTGGGCCTGTTTTCTTATCGTAAAGTTGGAAGGTGAATCCCCAGGATTCCTTCTGGATGCGTGCTTTTCCGGCTCCCCGTGGCAGCTCCCCAAAAGGACGGATTCTTCTGGAGTGAGGCCCTGGGTCTCCAATTTGGTTTTTGGAAGGACTGGTTTCAGAAGGCCAGAGCTGGGGTACCCCAAGATAGCAGGGGGGGCTGGGAGGGGAGGGGCAAGGCCATAGCTGGGGTACCCCAAGATAGCAGGGGG
>NC_043702.1:172816491-172824628 GCF_006229205.1 Suricata suricatta | reverse complement strand
GGCCAGAGCTGGGGTACCCCAAGATAGCAGGGGGCCTGGGAGGGGAGGGGCAGGGCCAGAGCTGGGGTACCCCAAGATAGCAGGGGGGCTGGGAGGGGAGGGCAGGGCCAGAGCTGGGGTACCCCCAAGATAGCAGGGGGGATCTGGGGGGGCAGGAGCACACGTTTCCCACGTCTTTGGAACTGGTCTGGGCTTGGGGTAGGAAAGCATGGGGTGACCCCCCACCCCACCCCCGTGCACGCACTGTTCCGTCCGCTGTCCTGGGGAGGGTCTGGCTACTCTGGGAGCCTGGGAGGCCCCGGACCAGGCTGTGGGTGCTCGGGTGTGCATGTCTGAAGAGTTTCTCCCTGAACAAACATACTTTGGCTTTGCCCTGAACTTCAGCTCCGGTCTATGAAAAGATTTTGCAGAGTCTTGTGGGAACGTAAACATTTGGCAGATTTCTTTCCCTGAAAGCTATTTCTTCTCTTCTTTTTCTGGGAACTTTGGCCAGCGAGATCAAGGCCCCTCCACCCTTCCCTCCTCCCTCCCCTTGGCCCGAGACACCCCACTCCGCGCTCCCCCCGCGGTGAAAACAAAGTGGTCTGGTGGGCACTGGGAATCCTCTCTGCAAACTGGGCCAGACAGAAGAAAGACGTGAGGCGAACCGTTCTCCCGGGAGCAGAAGTTGGAAGGAGGGAGGGAGAAGGAGGGGAAGAAAAGCAAATGGCATCAGTGGGGGGAAAAGTGAATTCCAGACATTTAAAATTCTTTTGGTTTAATCATCTCAGCCCTACCAGAGCCGGGCTGTGGGGGAAGGGCCCACAGCAGCCTCGCGCGGGACCCGCGGCCCCCAGCCTCCCCTAGCGGCTTCTCCCCGCCGGCCTCCTCCGAGGCTCCGGAGGGCCCCCTCCTCCAGGGGACCCTTCCTGACTTACCTCCCCTTTATCTCGTTTCACAGGCTCCATTTAAAGCACTGACCTTTCAGTTTTCCGCCAGATTGCAAGTTCCCCAAGGCCCTGCGTGATGTTTTGTTAAAAACAAAACAAAAATAACAAATAACAAACCCCAGCCTCTTTCATAAGTCCTGCCCGGGCCTCCTCTGCGGCAAGGGTCAGGGCCCTCAGAGAAGCTTCTGGGTCTGTTTTCCTCCTCCGTGAGCCCATTTGAAGAGATGGGCTGAGCCCTGGAGAGGCTCCATAGGAGTGGGGAGGCCGGGGTGGGGGCTCCGGGGCCCGCTGCGTGAGCTCCGGGCCACGTCAGGGGCTGCCCCGGGAGAGGCTTGGGGCCCTGGGCCGCCTTCTGCACCCCCCCCGCCCCCCAGCACTGGGGCTGTTCGTCAGGAGCCGCAGCAGGGGAAGCCCCTGGACAGGTGGGCCTCCGCACACTAGTCGGGGCCCCTCCAGTGCTCAGGGTCTCTCTTCTTTCTGAGCGCCCCAGCCCAGCCCCTGATTCTGACCTCTCTATTTTGTTTTTCTTTAATTTTTAAGTAGGCTTTGTGTTCACCGTGGGGCTTGAACTCACAGCCCCCGAGATCAGGAGTCACCCGCCCCACCCACTGGGCCGGCCAGCGTCCTGAGCTCTCCATTTTTTCGGGCATCTGCGGGCAGCTCTTTCCATCCTCCTGACCCCCCGCTGTTTCTCCCTCTTGCCCTCCAGCCTTGGTCTCGGGTGTTGGGACTGTGGTTCCCATATGGATTCCAGTCCTGATTCCCAGGGAGCCCCAGGGTACGGTGGAGCTGATCTCGGATGGGGGCCGGGTGACCTGGGTTTTCTCTCTTTGTGGGCACATCGTCTGCCCTTCTGGGCTTTATCTGGCTGTGAGACCGGGAGCTGGCATGTGGCGCCCAAGGCCCCTGGCGGGTCTGAGCCCAGAACCAGCGAGGCCCTGCACTGGGCACCCCCTGGAGAAGAGTGCACCTGCTTTGTGGGTGCGGCACCCAGCGCGTCCCAGCACCCGCGTGGGCTTTGGCGAGGAGTCCGGGACGCTATAAGCAGGCCGCGCATGTCAGCTCTTACGTTGAATCGCGTCCTAACGTTCTGGGTTTGTAGTCAGGAGACCCGTGTTCCGGTTTCAGCGTCCTTCCTGACCTCCTGTGTGACCTCACACAAGTCCGTTTCCCCGATCGCAGCCTAGGACGCATAAACCCTGTCTGTACGTGTAAGTTAGCGCCACATCCTAGGGGGACGGCCCTCTTCGTCTTGGTCTTGTGCCCCCACCCCCACCCTGTGCTCAGGCACAGGCGTCCAGGGGAGTGTGAGCTGCTGATCCGCAAGAGGACACTGAGGCCCGGGACCTGTGGTGCCCCAGACACGAGGAGCACTCCCCACCCGCAGATGTGACAGTACAAGTGTCTGGATGTCTGGAAGCATCCCCTGAGCTAAAACCGCCGCACTTGGGAAGCACTGAGCCCGCTAGAGGAAGGGCCCGATAGAATCAACCTGGAAGTCCAGCCTCGCGGCCCCCAAGCCGGAGCTGGCTCTAAAATGCCACACGCTTCTCCGTCCTTCCCTTTGCCCAGATGTTAACTGTGACCCATGGCCAGGACAGTGCAGGGAGGGGCTGATGTCGCCGAGGGGGAAGGAAAGTGATGGGTCCCCAGCTCACCTCAGAGAGGACTAGGTGCCCCCCAGGCTGCGGCCTGCCTGGTTATCCAGGGCGGGGGCTAGTGCGGGGGCCGCAGGGGACGGGAGAGCCGCCCGGACCGCTTCCGAGCAGGAAGTGGCCAGAGCCCGGGCCCAGTCTTGGCCACAAGACCGCGGAGTCTTGGCCACAGTGGATGACGGCAGAGCCCACGGGGCCAGGCGGTGGTGCCAGGAGGCAGGACTGACCAGGTCTCAGTTTCCCCAGTGCCCACCCCCCCCTACACTCCCCTCCCCTCCCTCAACTGCTGAGGCTTCTCAGGCTTGAACATGGCAGATCTGAGTTAGCAGTGAAATCCGGGACTGGGGAAGGAAGGCGACACACTGCCCGGAGCAGACAGGGCAGTGAGTGCGGTTCCGCCCCCGCCCGGCACAGGCCTCCCTCTCCACTGCCCCCTGCGCAGACCAGGAGGTCCCTTCTGGGAGGAGGGGCCATGAGATTAGGAGCCCCCTGCTCACTGAGGCCCAGAGAGGACTGCGGACACGAATCTGGGATTGCTTCCGGATCCCCGCGTCCCCACTCGCCCTCCGGGCCAGCCCGGATCCCCGGGTCTGGGGAGGAGTTAGGGAGGAGACAGGTGGAAGGAGGAAAAGAGGGAAGAGGAAATGGTAAGGAAGCAGCTGGGCGCAGGGCGCAGGGCCTAGAGGAAGGTGAAGGGGAGGGCGGGGATGAGAGAGAAACTTCATCCATCCAGGAGGGGGGGAGGGGGAGGAAGACAGAGAGAAACCTCAACTTTTATTTAAAATCAGAGAGCGGTTGTACGCCTGGAGTCGTTGCCATGGCAACTGCAAAGAAAAGGAGATAGAGGCCTGGTGAAGCCGAGAAAATCCAATGGGGGTAAATGTTTAAAGCGGGGAACAAAAACCATTCAGAGATAATTAAGTAACCGGCCGCAGGTTCCGGACTCCTGCTCGTAGTCGGGGGACTTGCCCGAGACTCCAGCCCGCCCCCCTCTCTCCTGGCTCCACCCGAGCCTGGTCCTCCCTTGCCCCAGGGGCTCCGGAAGCAGCCGGATTGCCCGGCCCCGCCTCCAGCCTCCTTCCCTCCGCAGGGGCCTGCCCTTCTCAGTCCTGGCCCAGATGAGGCTGCCCAGGCTTTCCTGGCTGTTAGGAAAGGACAGTCTCTTAGGGGGAACTAGAAGGATCCACGGAGGAATTTCTGGATCCCTAGTTGGATGATACCTAACGTGTGGACTTTCTTCCCTCTGGCGATCTCCAGGGTAAAGGGGGCAGACGCCACCTCTGTGCTGGCCTCACCCTCCAGGTCTGAGATGCTGGGGTCCCCGCAGCTCTTCCTCCGGAAACGGGGACCGGCCTAGCTGGGAGCCGCAGGTGCTGACCCGAACGCGAATGCTCTGTAGGGCTCCTCCAGCAGGGCTTAATCTTCCCAGGCCTGGGGTGGCCGAGCGCTGAGCTGGTGTCTGGGGGGCAGGAGTATTCTGCACATGTTTTTTTTTTTAATGTTTTAGTTATTTTTGAGACAGAGACAGAGCATGAACGGGGACAGGGCAGAGAGAGAGGGAGACACAGAATCCGAATCAGGCTCCAGGCTCTGAACTGTCAGCACAGAGCCTGACGCAGGGCTCGAACCCACGAACCATAAGATCATGACCTGAGCTGAAGTCAGAAGCTCAACCGACTGAGCCAACCAGGCACCCCCTCACATTTTTTTTTAAATGCTAAAGTACTTTTGTATGTTTTAAGTGAGTGTCACTCAGTCAGGTCACCCCCACCCCAGACATCACAACAGCTGGCCGGCCCCTTGTCCCCCCTTCTTAGGACAGTAATCCTCAGTTCTGCCTCCCAAGAAACGGTGACTCTCAGAGCAGGCGGTGTCCGTTCTTCCTCATCCACAGAAGCAGCTCGGAGCCGAAGGCCCAGCTGACGAAGTTGGAAGAGCCCTGTCTCCTGTCTGCAGCTCTCCCTTCCCTGTGAGGACTGCCATGGCCCACTTCCGGTCCCTGCCTCCGGATACGCTAAATTTTATCCTTAGATTGAGCCAGACCCTCAGAGGGCAGTAAACCGAGACTGAATGGCTCTGGTCTCTCGAAGAATTGCCTTCCCTGAGCTGAGCATTTGGCCCCCTGCCACCAGCATGCGCTGCAGAATGTCCTAAGGAGTAACCCTTGAACATACTGTATTTATGGCAGGGACGTTGCCCAGGATAAGGTTCAGCACATCACGGTATTCATTAATGAGGATCCCGGGGGAAGGTTCTGTAGTGGTACTTTTCCTAAGCTGTCAGATGGTTTTTATTTTATGCATCCTGTACATTGTGTCACTGGTTTTGAATTTTTCCTTTTCGCACTTGCTGCTTGGAAGCTCAAGGCTAGCCTTGCAGTTGGTCTCTGATGACACATTGAGCTTGTGGCCTGTATCGAGTATACAAACTTCGGCTCAATCTCGATTTACTTCTCTAGGCCTTATTCTCGTTCTCTTTTCCTGCTTGCCCCGTATGCCCCCCCCCAGTGTTGGCTTTCTTCTCAAACTTTATTGTTGTTGTTTTTTTTAACGTTTATTTATTTTTGAGAGAAAGAGAGAGGGGGAGGGGAGAGAGAGAGGGAGGAGGGAGACACAGAATCTGAAGCGGGGCTCGAACTCACAAGCTGTGAGATCACGACCTGAGCCAAAGTCGGACGCTTAACCGACTGAGCCACCCAGGCGTCCCTTGGAATCTATTGTTTATATCATTGACTGAATTACCACGTGTGTTGCATTGAATCATTTATGCAACAGATAAATCAGCGGAGTTGAGTTACACAAAGCATACAGCATAGTGCCCAGCACAGTGAGTAGCTCCTAACACGTCAGCTGCTATTTTAAGGGACAAAATATACACACGTTTGGCCATCTTCCTTTCCGAGGTGCAGTCCCCCAGATTAAAGACCTTCTGTAAACACCCTGAGCTCCCACCCACACCATGGGGAACACCCAGCCACTGCTTTTTCTAATCTTTTTTTTTATTATTAACTTTGGAATGCATGTGGGTGATAATGACAAAGGCAATAATCAGATCTGCCTTGCTCGTTAGCGCCGACTTGGACTGCTATTTACATGAGGTCTAATTCCCTGCTCGCCCCAAGACTGACAACGAAAACATGCTGGGTGACAGAGCGAGGCAGCCTGCCCGGGATTAAGATTTTTCCGTGGATAATCTCTACAGTGAGAAGCCGATGGGCCAGTAATTGAGAGCGGATTGCCTGTCTTTGGATTGGTTGCGCCTTGCCAGATGAGGTCAAGAACTGAGCACGGGGAAGGGAACAGGGTGAGGCCAGAGTGGTTGACAAAATGTGACCTCGGGAGCCTTGCACAACCATTTCAGGTGAGGCTGCCCAGCTCTTTGTTCCTTGTCTGTTCATTTCCAGCCAACCTTTCATTTGCCCCTGGGGGAACAGGAAAACAACAGGAATCATAGCAGCCTGTTTTGTTCAAACCTGCATTTATTGAGCATTTGCTGTATGCTAGGCCCCATTAGATGCTGTGCCTGTGCCTCAGAGCGGATTTCCGGTTCTTTTTTTATTAGGTGGGAGAAACTGTTTAGGGAATATGCAGCCCTGCTGACAGGCACCCAAGTGCTCCCAGTGACGGGCATCCTGAGTGCTCCCAGTGGCAGTTGCCTAAGTGCTCCCACCGACAGGCACCTGAGCCCTCCCTGAGTGCTCCCACTGAGAGGCGCCCGAGTGCTCCCTGAGTGCTCCCTAAGTGCCCCCACTGATGAGCGCCTAAGTGCTCCCTGAGTGCTCCCTCTGATGGGCGCTGGAGTGCTCCCTGAGTGTTCCCACTGATGGGCGCCGGAGTGCTCCCTGAGTGCTCCCACTGATGGGCACCTGAGTGCTCCCTGACTGCTCCCACTGATGAGCGCCTGAGTGCTCCCTGAGTGCTCCCGCCGACAGGTGCCCGTCACATGTCTCCTCGCCCCTTCCTGCTTCTTCCTACACTTCTCTCAGCCCCTCTCCTCTCTTTTCCTCAAGCCCTTTCTCTTGTTTTCCATTAAACCAAAGTTTTAGGAAGAAAATAGCTCCATGGGTTTTTTTTTTTTCTGTCTTTTATCCTTCAGGGTTTTTTTCTTTTTTAAATTCTTCCCCAATTACTGATGGGGGGAAAAAAAAGAAAGCAGCCTTTCCAAACCCTCAGTTCTTTTGCTCAGAAGACAAAAGATCCTTCAGAATTGGGGGGAGGGGAAGGATTCCAGTTAAAAATCTTCATCAGGGTCAAAAACCTGACAGAAAAAGCTTTGTTTAAAGGGAATGAGAAGGGGGAGGAGGGAACTGGGAACTCGCAACTTTCACCCTCAAAAGGCAAGTATTTTGAGAGCGGAAGGAGCCCGGGAGAGGGTGTGCATCCCCCTCGAGGTGTCCCAATAGCTTTGGTTTCCTTTTGACCCGAGTCTTGCCCTTCTGCGGCCGAGGGGAAATACTAGGCCCGGGGAGGGGCGAGGGGGTGCGGGAAGGGCTGTTTCAATCTCACCCGGGGTCAGAATTCCCGAGCGGAGACCCACGGTCTGAGACCTTGGGTCCTGGAGAGCTGGCGCCCCGCTCCCCACCCCCAGAGAGAGGGGCCTAGAAGAGCAGGCAGAGGCCGTGAGGGTTGATGGTAGAGTCCTGGTCCAGGCCTGCGGGCAGTGGTGTTGCCGCGGACCCTGGGTAGGGGGAGACGGGGTGGGGCCCTCCTGGGAACGGATTGTGTGCCGGAGTGTGTAATGTGGAAACCAGGTTCCCACTGGTGCTAACTTCTCTAGGACTTGGGGCAGAAAAGGTTCAGAAATGTCCATTGATTTGAGGAAGGGTGAAAACAAAGGGTGGCATGGGGCATTCATGACAGGTTTCTAGAACGTTCTAGAACGGGGAGGAAAACCCCAAGACAGAGGCCCGGACAGGCAGCAACACTGGACTGGAGGAGGAGGTACGAGAGGGAGCAGGAACCCGTCACTCGTGCGTCCCGGGCGGCCACGCTGGTGGCAAGGCGGGCTGCCCGGAGGACTGTTTGTGGCAAGTGTTTAAATCCCAGGCCGCTTGTGCCCTGGCACCTGGTACCCAGCCATCGACTGATGTGCAGTGGGGGAATACGAACCGACTTTAATATGAGCCTGAGCAGAACATAATTAGGAAGAGAAATTTGCTTCTGTTGTTCCTGCTGCCGCAGAGAGAAGTTACGTAAGGGTTCATTCAATTGACTCGGGAGCATCTTTCCCCCTCTGGTCCCCGTGTCTCTGGCTTGAACCAAAGAAACAGGAGCCCAAACCTTCCCACTCGGTGTTCTGGAAGTCCCAGCCACAGGCGTGGGGCTGGGAGGGAGCCTACAGACCCGCCTGGTGACGCAGGGTTCTGAGCTCCGTACCCGGGTCCTTGCCTCGCCGCTTCGAGGAAAGAGGAGGTGGACCCAGATGAGCCGCAGACAGACTATTAGAGTCTTAGAAAGTAAGGGCAGGAGGAAAGCTCTCTGCAGAGAGGGGGAATTGGAAGGTGAATGATAGACGAGGGTCCTTGTCCTCTAGGGTGCTGGCCCCGCCCCCTCC
>NC_043702.1:172812852-172816391 GCF_006229205.1 Suricata suricatta | reverse complement strand
CCCCCGACTGGCTGGACTCCACTGGGTGAGGACTGACCCGGACTGTGGTCATCTTGTCCCTCGCAGAACACACGTTTTATGGTTTGCTTTTTTTAGTTAGGTATTTTGATTGTTAAAGTCCTGAGGGGGAACCTGAGGGGGAGTGGGTGGTGTCTGGTACGTTCTTAAGAGGGACCTTACGCCCCAGGGGGTTGCGAAGTCTGTGTTTTTCTCCACCCGGACACCTCAGGTCCTAACCTTCCCCTCTGCCTGTCAGATCCTATCTTGTCCTGTCATAGGCTCCCCTCTAAACCCATGACTGCTTACTGCCGATAGGACCAGGGATGACCCCCGATCTTTTTTTTTTAAATAAATGTTTATTTAAGAGAGTGTGTGAGCAGGGGAGGGGCAGAGAGGGAGAGGGGGCAGAGGATTCCGAGTGGGCTGACAGCACTGAGCCGATGCAGGGCTCGAACCCACAAACCATGAGATAGTGACCTGAGTCGAAGCCGGACACTTACTGACTGAGCCACCCCGGCACCCCATGACCCACCTCAGCTACATCCTGCTGAAGGGGGGCAATGGCAGGGCACGGGCAGGGCAGGACCCAGAGGTCCGATGTACTGGGAGGGTGTTGGAAACATCCTTCTCAGAGGTCCTCCTTTCCTGGTATATGCGGTGGATGGCATCGACGGACGACATATGAAAAGAATATCAGACCAACAAGCATTAATATCCCAAACACACTGCCTCTTGGGCAAGAGGTCACACCATGGGCGGGAAAGACGCATTGTAGTCATCCAAAAAACCCCTGGCATGTCTGGTCATTTTTTTAAAATCAATTTAATGATAGTTTTTCCTCCCTCTTCTGTATTTATTTGGATATGCACCTGAACTAGTTTATGGCCCTCAATCCTCGGTTCCTCCTTGGACCATCCAGTTTCCCTAAGAACAACTCCATGAGGGTATTTATTTTATCTCAAGGGAAGATTGAGCTTTGACATCCGGATTACTGTACATTTAGGCAAGGGTCCATGGCGCAGCCATAGCGCCCCTTCCCAGCGAGGGAGTGCTGCTCTCTGGCATGACCAGAAAAGTGTGAGGAAATCAAGTCTCCCGTATGCACCCAGGGGCTGAGGGGAAAATCTGGTCATAAGTTTTCCGGAGACACCTCTAATAGTTACGCGGCGTTGGATCGTGGCCAGGAAGGGGAAGGGAGGACGGAAAAGGGGCTTCGGGGTCGAGGAAATTAGCCGGTTTTCCTTCTATTGCCAGAGTTACCCGAGGCTCTGGTTTCCCATGGGGAGTTGGTGCGGGGAGCCACCCTAAGGAGCCAGGGGCCTGTCAGTCCCTCCAGGGACACTGGTCATCTGCGCCCTGCAGCCTGAGGCCCCCCGAGCGCATCCCTGCCTCCACACAGGGACCCTGGCTCCGGGGGTTTCTACTTCGATGCTTCCGAGGCCATTCTTGCTCACAGTGCCCTGAACGGCCACATAACCGGCGCTTGGTGCCGGGACCTCGGGAAGTCTGGTCTGACAGAGTGCATAAGGCCGCTGCGAAAGCCTCAGGGTTTTTCTTAAGCCTCCTTTTCTGTTCCTTATTCTTTTGGTCTCGGTTGTAATGGACCCAGTTGGCAGCTCGGAGGAGCTCCTCCGGGGTCCCTTTCAGGCCAACAGCCAAAGTTTTGCGGTTTTCTCTGAATATGTGGGGCCGACTGAGGGGCAGATTTGTCCTTCAGAATCGTCTCGGCCTCGAGAGGGGAGATGGCCATATATTTAAGGACAGCCTCCCTTACCTTTCTAAGAAGACCCCCGGGCTTCCGTCCTGTGTCTGGGAGATGGCGGCTGGGTTAGTGTAACGTAAGGGCTTAACCTTAGTTCCTTAATCCTCCCACACTACAGGCGTGGACATGGCGGCGGCACCGTTCCCAGTGGGATTACCGGGGTCCCAGCTGGGGTCTGGGGGCAGAGCTGCCTGGGCTCCAGCAGGGCACTGGCCCTTCCCTCTAGGACCTCAGTCCCATGCTGGTCCCCATATCTCTCAGCTGGCCAGAACCCCACGTTCCGCTGCCTCCTTAACAATCCGATTCAACAAGGGGCGCCTGGGGGGCCCACTCCGTTGAGCGTCCGACTGCGGCTCAGGTCATGATCTCACTGGTCATGAGTTCGAGCCCCGAGTCAGGCTCTGTGCTTACAGCTCGGAGCCTGGATCCTGCTTCAGGTTCTGTGTCTCCCTCTCTCCTGCTCTCTCTCTCTCTCTCTCTCTCACACACACACACACACACACACTCCTCTCTCTCTCTCTCTCTCTCTCTCTAAAATAAACATTAAAATTTTTTTAATGTAAACTTTTTAAGAATTTAAAAACATAAAAAAGAATCTGATTCAACAAAAGCATTCTTTCTTTCTGGGTCAACTCGAAAACATACATAATATTCTGAAAAGCCTGTCTATACTTACCTGGCTCATCAGAAAGTTTCCCTTGAGCTCCGTTTATCTGTCTTAAATCCTGTGATGAGAAAGGCACTTGCAATCTGATCATGGCGGTGCCTCCCCGGGTCCCCCCTTCCCGCGCCCCGGCTTCTTGTGGGGGAAGCAGGCCTGTGACCTTGGGGGCAGGGCCCGGCTAAGGTGGGCGGCGGGGAGAAGTGCACAGTTTGAAGTCTGGTTCCACAGACCGAGGACTCAGGAGGCAGAGGCTGAGTTGGAGGACTCCCCTTCCTCGTCTCATCGTCTGCCTTGGGTGCCCTGGGTGTCACTGTTTCCCCTCCTCCTGACTCTGGACTTCGGAGAGGTTTGCCGTTACATCGAGACCCACCTTACGTAGCTTATGCGCGCATCTCGATTTTTTTCTTAACGCTGAAAAACGCCGAACAGAAGGGACCTCTCTCCATTTGCCCGATTGTAGGACAGTGTTCTAATTGATATTTCCCTCGTGCGGCCAGGTTTCCACCTCCAACTTGTATTGGGGCCAAGCCTTGGTGCAAAAGAAAGGAGTTGCTTTTTCTTCAGGGCTTGTGCATCGAACTCTTCCCAGTTTTCACAGTGCATCCCACAGCATGCTGGCCCTGGGCGGGGGAATTGTCCATCCATAGGGAGAAGGAGGAACAGGCATCTGTATCCCAGTTCCCCATAGCTGGCCGGGAATCACGTCGTCTCCTGCCCCCGTCTGATGTCCCGGCCCCGAGGTCACTGGCAGCCGAAAGCCCTGTCCGTCCCGAGAGGTGCGGGAGGAGTCGCTCTTCCCCAGGCTTGACCTGCCTCCGAGGGCTGACCTTGTCTTCCCCGATTTCTCCAACCCCCCGTTTCCCACCTGTGGGGCTCTGGGGGTACTGACCGTGGCCAGGCAAGACTCCCCTGGCTGGAGAACACACTCGTTTTACTGTGGGCTGGCCCGTCGTTTACGTATCCGTCATCGGCGGTGGAGGGGGGCTAACAAGGCCAAAGTCAAGGTCTGTTCCTCTGCCTTTTCCAGCAATGCCCCATAAATATGTTCCGGCCACGTGGGTGTCCGTTTTAAAGTCACTGGGCGGGCACAAGTCAGCATGCACGGGGCTAAGC
>NC_043702.1:172810292-172812752 GCF_006229205.1 Suricata suricatta | reverse complement strand
GGGCGGCCGGTCGCCGAGGTGACAGTGGGGACTCGCCGAGGTCCTGAGTGCAGCCCCAGCATCCTCCCCAAGCTGCCCATTCCCTCCTCCCACCAGGAAGGGAGGCACAGACTCCTCGAATACAGTCTTTCCCAGGGTGGGGACACCAGCTGTGGGGGGCAGGGGAGGAGCAGACCAGCAGGAACAGGTGGGAGGAAGGGAGAGAGAAATGGGGGCCAGAGAGGAAGGGGGAGCAGAAGGAGAGGCATAGAACAAGAGAGGTGAGAAAATAAGGTCCTGGGGCCAGGGACGGGGTCAGGGAGGAGCAGGGAGGGCCGAGAGAGCGAGAGGGGAGGGTGACAATGCAGCAGGACTGGGAGGGAGCTGCGGCCCAGAGGGGCCAGAGCAGCAGTGGGGGGGGCGAGGGCAGCGTGGGGACAGGGAGATGGGGCAGTGGAGCTGGAGGAGAGCACAGAGGCAGCAGGGACCTGGGGGGCCCACTTCCCTCCTCACCGCACCCCTGCCCCCGCCCAGAAGAAGCCGCTCGTGATGCCTGCATCCTCCCAGGCTGGACGAGGTCAGGAGGTCTGATGAAATGCCCTCACCAAGCAGAGCTCAGCGGTGCACAGGGGAGGGGGAGGAGGCAGGAGGGGTGCTGACCCGGCAGGGTGGCAGACGGGGACCGGCTGGGACGGGCCTCCCGTGCACTGGTGGCGGGCACGCTGCCAGCCCTGTGGAGCGGGAGGTGTCAGGGGCACCCCTGCCCCGCCTGGCCCGCTGGAGCGGCGGCCTCTTGGAGAAGCCCCAGCGCCGACCCCCAGGTGAGGAGGAGGAGGAGAGGAAGGCGCTGCCAGCAGGGGCATCTTCTCCCCGGCACCCTTCCCACCCCCAGCCCCTTCCGGTGTCACTGACTGGCATTGATGCTTCGCCTCCAAATCTCAAAGGCGCAGGAAGCAAATTTGGGGCAGGCCCGCCTCCTCCTCCCCTCCTGTCCTGCCAGCTGACACGTCAGTGGAGCCTCATTCATGCTCACCTTGGCCTGACTTGGGGGACTCACGTGGTCCAGCGGCCTCTGGGGGCTGGGGGGGGTCGGGGAGGGGCGGACGGGAGAGCACCCGTGTCTGGAGCGCGTTCTGACCCAGCCCAGCTTGTCACAGACGGGGACGGTCTGGAGACATGGGCAGAGCGTGGATGTTAAAGTCAGAGCTGCGTGGTTAGAATCCTGGCGGCGTCACTTCTCGGGTCCTGGGCGGGTTCCCGAGCCTCAGCCAGTGGTGCGTGGGCACCTTCCTAAGTGATGTTCGTGTGTTTATGCCTGGCACGCGCGAATGGTCTTCACGGTGGCACTGGGGGATGAGGTAGGTCTTTGGCATCCCCATTTTACAGACCAGGACTCTGAGGCCGGGGCTGGGGTCAGGTGTTCGGCCTGGAGACCGTGCGGCTGACGACCTCGCTCCAAGCCCTTTCTCTGTAAGGGGGCTGATGTGACCGAGCACGGGGCTGCAGGGAGGACTAGACTCACTGGAAGCACTCAGCACACAGTAGGTCCTCAGCATGTTCTGGTCATTCCAGAGCAAGGCAGCGCCAACCTGTAAGGAGCAGCATAGCCAGGAAGCTCTGAGCAAGGGCCGGTCACCTGCTTCGGGCTGCCTGGTGAGCCTGACCCTCTGGGGTGGGGTTGGGGGGAGCTGCAGTTCAGTCTTAGACATAGAGCAGGGGCGCCCGGGTAGGGAATGATCACCCAGAGACCACGGCAGAAGGGCCAGCCCTGCAACCTCCCTGTTACAGCCCTGTGACCTGCCCACTGCACCCCGTGACCTCCCCAGTGCACCCTGTGACCTGCCCACTGCATCCTGGTGACCTGCCCACTGCACCCCATGACCTCCCCAGCACACCCCTGTGACCTCCCCAGTGCACCCCGTGACCTGTCCACTGCACCCCGTGACCTCCCTGGTGCACCCCTGTGACCTGCCCACTGCACCCTGTGACCTGCCCAGTGCACCTCTGTGACCTCCCCAGTGCACCCTGTGACCTGTCCACTGCACCCCGTGACCTCCCCAGTACACCCCGTGACCTCCCCAGTACATCCCCGTGACCTCCCCAGCACACCCCCCGTGACCTCCTCAGTGCACCCCATGACCTCCCCAGTGCACCCCATGACCTCCCCCATGACCTCCCCAGCGTACCCCCCGTGACCTTCCCACCACATCCCTGTGCCGGTTCTGCTTCTACCTCCCCGTGCCAGCACTGCTTCTCCTCACTCCTCTGCTCCCCCATCCTGTCCCCTCAGCTCACTCCAGGTCCCCACACAAGACCTTGCTCCCTCGCGGCCCAGCTTGGGACACATCCCTGTCCGTCCCTGCCTGGAGCACCCTTCTCACTCCACCATCAGCCTCGGACCTTCACCTCCTGCAAAAGCAGCCTCAGCGCCCCGGGGGGACTGACCCTGGCAGCCTCACCCTGGCAGCCTTGTAGCAGCTC
>NC_043702.1:172808547-172810192 GCF_006229205.1 Suricata suricatta | reverse complement strand
TGGAGAACACACTCGTTTTACTGTGGGCTGGCCCGTCGTTTACGTATCCGTCATCGGCGGTGGAGGGGGGCTAACAAGGCCAAAGTCAAGGTCTGTTCCTCTGCCTTTTCCAGCAATGCCCCATAAATATGTTCCGGCCACGTGGGTGTCCGTTTTAAAGTCACTGGGCGGGCACAAGTCAGCATGCACGGGGCTAAGCGTGCACATCGGCTCCCTGCACCCCGACACCCCTTCTCACATCGTCTCCATCCACCCTCGTGGCCCGGACATCCAGACGTCTACCTTGCAGAAGGAACATGGATGCGGAACATTTGAGGCCAGTGGCAAGGACGTGGCCCCTCTCCCCAGCCTTTTTTTAAAAGTTTATTTATTTTGAGAGAGAGAGAGGGCAGGGGAGGGGCAGAGAGAGAGGGCAGGGGAGGGGCAGAGAGAGAGAGGTGGGGAGAGGGCGAGAATCCCAGACAGGCTGCTCGCTGTCAGCACAGAGCTCAATGTGGGGGCTCGAACTCACGAACCATGAGATCCTGACCCGAGCCAAAACCGAGAGCTGGGTGCTTCACGGACTGGGCCCCCCTCCCAGGTGCCCCTCTACTCGCATCCTTTTACAGTCCATTCATTTTAACCCGAGGCCCTCCTGACCGCACTTAAAATTTCCTTCCAAGATCTCCCCTCATGAACCTTCTACCACATTCCTTTGCATTCACATTTTGTCCCCGGCCATTTCTCGTTTGGGACAAAAAAAAAATTTTTTTTTTAGCCTTCGACAAAAATGTGTTTGCATTTCTTTTCTCTTTCTTGCCCATCTACTTTTCTACATACAGAGCTGCTTTCCTTATTTCCATCAGTCTTAACTACATGTAGCAGAATTTTAACTCTTAGAAAACTTCAGTGAAGACTAAGTCGTAACTAATTGTGATCTGTCCGTTACATCAGAACTCCGTCGATGGCTGACTTACGAATCAATTAAGCACAAAGCCTGTTTTCCAGCAGGCCCAAATATCGCCAGTTTTTTTTTTGCAAAAGTCAAACACCCAAACCTGTGTGTAGTCAGTAACCTTTCTTCAGCTTTCCCTCGGTTTGGAAGAGGCCCAAGTGTCCAAAAAATGTCAGCCAGTTTGTCATCCAAGCAAAGCTTTAAAGTTTCAGGTTAGCAAAGACCCTGGAAGCTAACTTAACAGCTGCCCACGAAACCTTTGAGACAAAAGTAACCATCACTTCAAGCCAGCCTTTTGCGGACAGATCGCAACAGAGATATTCATGACCTGTATTTGCTCTTCTGCAAATGCGGGTAGAAAAAGTTTCGTATATTGAATGCTGATAACGCTGAAGACGCATCTATCTGAGTGAATCCAAGAAACTTCAATCAGGTTGAATACCGACTGTGTTCCACCTTAAAAGTCGATCAGTTTGTTCCCCGCTGTCAAATTTTGCCTGGGCCCCCCGTGAGGAAGCACAAAGTGGGTGGCGATAAGCCCACAGGGGTGCTCTTTGCTCCTGGACGGCGACGGGAGGGGCTAGGAGAAGGCGGGAGAGGTGAGGTGCAGCCCTGCAGGCTGGGCGCTGAGAGCAGCCCAGGGGGCAGAGAAGGAGGGCTCCTTGTCCTAAAGCCTGTCAGCTCGACAGATGAGCGGATGCAGATTTTTTT
>NC_043702.1:172806823-172808447 GCF_006229205.1 Suricata suricatta | reverse complement strand
AAAAAAATCTGCATCCGCTCATCTGTCGAGCTGACAGGCTTTAGGACAAGGAGCCCTCCTTCTCTGCCCCCTGGGCTGCTCTCAGCGCCCAGCCTGCAGGGCTGCACCTCACCTCTCCCGCCTTCTCCTAGCCCCTCCCGTCGCCGTCCAGGAGCAAAGAGCACCCCTGTGGGCTTATCGCCTCCCACTTTGTGCTTCCTCACGGGGGGCCCAGGCAAAATTTGACAGCGGGGAACAAACTGATCGACTGTTAAGGTGGAACACAGTCGGTATTCAACCTGATTGAAGTTTCTTGGATTCCCTCAGATAGATGCGTCTTCAGCGTTATCAGCATTCAATATACGAAACTTTTTCTACCCGCATTTGCAGAAGAGCAAATACAGGTCATGAATATCTCTGTTGCGATCTGTCCGCAAAAGGCTGGCTTGAAGTGATGGTTACTTTTGTCTCAAAGGTTTCGTGGGCAGCTGTTAAGTTAGCTTCCAGGGTCTTTGCTAACCTGAAACTTTAAAGCTTTGCTTGGATGACAAACTGGCTGACATTTTTTGGACACTTGGGCCTCTTCCAAACCGAGGGAAAGCTGAAGAAAGGTTACTGACTACACACAGGTTTGGGTGTTTGACTTTTGCAAAAAAGAAAAAACTGGCGATATTTGGGCCTGCTGGAAAACAGGCTTTGTGCTTAATTGATTCGTAAGTCAGCCATCGACGGAGTTCTGATGTAACGGACAGATCACAATTAGTTACGACTTAGTCTTCACTGAAGTTTTCTAAGAGTTAAAATTCTGCTACATGTAGTTAAGACTGATGGAAATAAGGAAAGCAGCTCTGTATGTAGAAAAGTAGATGGGCAAGAAAGAGAAAAGAAATGCAAACACATTTTTGTCGAAGGCTAAAAAAAAAATTTTTTTTTTGTCCCAAACGAGAAATGGCCGGGGACAAAATGTGAATGCAAAGGAATGTGGTAGAAGGTTCATGAGGGGAGATCTTGGAAGGAAATTTTAAGTGGGGTCAGGAGGGCCTCGGGTTAAAATGAATGGACTGTAAAAGGATGCAAGTAGAGGGGCACCTGGGAGGGAGGCCCAGTCCGTGAAGCACCCAGCTCTCGGTTTTGGCTCGGGTCAGGATCTCATGGTTCGTGAGTTCGAGCCCCTACATTGAGCTCTGTGCTGACAGCGAGCAGCCTGTCTGGGATTCTCGCCCCCTCCCCTGCCCTCTCTCTCTGCCCCTCCCCTGCCCTCTCATTCTCTCAAAATAAATAAACTTTTAAAAAAAGGCTGGGGAGAGGGGCCACGTCCTTGCCACTGGCCTCAAATGCTCCGCATCCATGTTCCTTCTGCAAGGTAGACGCCTGGATGTCCGGGCCACGAGGGTGGATGGAGACGATGTGAGAAGGGGTGTCGGGGTGCAGGGAGCCGATGTGCATGCTTAGCCCCGTGCATGCTGACTTGTGCCCGCCCAGTGACTTTAAAACGGACACCCACGTGGCCGGAACATATTTATGGGGCATTGCTGGAAAAGGCAGAGGAACAGACCTTGACTTTGGCCTTGTTAGCCCCCCTCCACCGCCGATGACGGATACGTAAACGACGGGCCAGCCCACAGTAAAACGAGTGTGTTCTCCA
>NC_043702.1:172804699-172806723 GCF_006229205.1 Suricata suricatta | reverse complement strand
GAGGGGACAAGTCAGTGCATCCTGAAGGGAGGGAAGGGGTGGGGGAGGAAGAGGCAGGGAGAGAGGCAGGGAGGCAGGGAGACAGAGAGAGGGAAGGCGGGAGAGAGGCAGGGAGGCAGGGAGAAGAAGAGAGAAAGAGAGGGACGGAGAGAGAAGGGAGAGAGAGAGACGCAGGGAGAGGAGAGGGAAGGAGGGAAGGGAGAGAGGGAGGGGGGAGGGGAGAGGCAGGGAGAGAAGGGGGGAGGGAAGGAGGAGGGAGGGCAGGGGGGAGGGGGTGGGGGAAGAGAAACAGACTGGAATGGGAAGGAAGAAAGAGCAGAGGTGGCCCCTGGCTCCTGGGTTGGGAGAAAGGAAAAGAAAGCAAAAAAAAAAAAAGACTAAATCACCCAGATACACGCAGATGGATCTGGTGTGTGTCCCGCATTATTGCTGGATCCGGAGGGCGGAGGCAAGGGTGTGGCACATTTTGGCAGAGGCCCTGGGTGGCTGGCAGGGGGTGGGGTGAGGGCAGGGTGGCCGAGGGTGCTGACCGGCAGGGCCGCAGACGCCCCCGGGCGGAGCGCCAGGGCCCCTCACACTTGGGTGGAGGGAGGCCCGGCTGGAAAGTCCAGGCCTAATTGCTGGGTCTCTCTCCCTCTTGCAGGGAGCGCAGGGCAGGAAATTCCTGGGATTCCAGGCCCGTAGGATCATTGCCGAGTGTAACCGCAGAGCCGGGGAGAGAGGCAGAGAGGGCGGCCTCCGCTCCATCTCTTCCTGCAGTTTCCAGGGGCCGATTAGGAGGGCAGGAGGAGGGGCCGGGCCATCGGTGCCCGGGAAGGGAGGCCTTGGAGGGGGCGTCCCAGAGAGGCCGGCCGGGGCACCGTGTTCAGGGGCAGGGACTTCCAGGGCAGGGGCTGCACGGTGCGGGGGTGAGGCTGGGGGGGCCGGGGGGGGGTGCTGGGGGGTTGTGATGTGTTTACTTTTGCTGGAAGGGGAATGAGGCCGGACCCCCGCCCCCGCTGGAGTCCCTAGGGCCCCAGCCAGTGGGGACGTGGGAGCCAGCTCCCAGACCCACACCCCCTCCTCCACGCTCCCTTCACCCCCTCCCTGCATCCCCCGCCTTCCCCAGCAGCCCCTCTTTTCCTCACCTTCGGACTCCTGGGCTCTGTTTAGGGTCGCCAAAGACCCCGTGCCTGGCCTTGCTCCTTGCAAACCTGCTCTGCCTTCAGCGTGCTGTCCGAGCCTCTCTCTTAAGGCCTGTCCCCTGCGCCCCCCAAATAAAGGACCTTTTCTGCAGGCTTCTGGGCAAGCTGCTTCAGTTTCCACGTGGGCCTACATCCGCCCTGATCCCCGCGGGGTGGTCATGGCCCCCCTGGCCCCTGGCCTCTGGCCAGACCAACCACCCCCGCAGGGTAGGGACCTGATGGTCCTCCCTCTGCTCCGAGCTGGGTCTGCAGACCGAGGCCTGCCACACCATGAATGCCCACAAGTGTGCAACACACTCACAGAGACATGAGTGCATTTGCACACTCACACGCACAGTGTCTCCCACTCTTTCAGAGACACACCCACCTCACACCCACCCACCTCACACTCACAGACACCCCCCACACTCCGAGATGCACTCACACAGACATACATGCACACACACACTCTTACACACACGCAGAGTCACGCACACACACACAGCGCATGCACCCCTGAGTGAGCTCAGTGGGCTCTCTCCCCTGCGCAGGTCCCAGTGCCCAAGGCTGAGTTCCCAGTCTGGTTCAGCTAGCCACGGCTCACGCCATCACTTCATATCTGCTCAGAGAGTGCAAACCGGGTTTAATATTATCTTCAGCAGAACATAATTAGGTGCTGCTAAAAATTCATTGTCACGCTCCCCAAAGCCGAAAGAAATGACTCGTGCATTCCTTGCACCACTGCCTTCCTCGCTGGTGAGGGCAGCTGTGAAGGGAGTGTTTCCGTCACGCCCGGTGACGGGCCACCTCCGAGGGCAGCGGCGTTTACTGGGCGCTGGAGGAGGCGCTGGGGGTCCCCAT
>NC_043702.1:172766510-172804599 GCF_006229205.1 Suricata suricatta | reverse complement strand
GAGCCGGTCCAGGGCCGTGTGACAGCAGAGTGAAAACAACGCCCCCATGTGAGCCGACAGCAAAGTATTTACGAGACCGTGCCAGGCGGGGGTCAGCGCGTTTTCGGGGTGCGGTGGAAAGGGGAGCTCTTGCCAGGCTGCCTCGGCAGGTCCCCGTGCCAGGCCCTGGGGGTGCATTCTCAGCAGCAACCCCGAATCTTGCTCATCTTGCTATCACAAAGCCTGTGTGCACACGCGCGTGCATGTGTGTGCGCACCCCTTCCCGCCAACGTGCACTGGGCCGGCTGTGAGGCGGGGGTGACGGGCGTCGTGTGTCCGTGATGGGGACACGTCAGGACCCTGCAGTCAGGTTCACTGTCCTCCGACACCCATTAAGTTTCTCTCTCAGCACTGAGCCTTTATGAGATGGAATGAGCACCTGTGATGTAGGGAGAGAGAGAGAGACCAAACAGAACCTCGAAATCAGAGAGAGAGGGATTTTCTTCCTAGACCTGCTAATATTTAAGTCACATCCGTGACACGGGCCACTCATCTGCGCTCGCCGGGCCTCGGTGTTGTCCTTTGTGGTCGGGGGAATTATCTGTCCTTCGCAGGGCTGTGCCGAGAGCGAGGTGAGGCTGTGTGTGAAGTGCTCTGTAACCCGATGATGTAATGTGTTTTTGTGAAGTTTTTTTAATTTTATATTTTTAGTATGTAACGCACGTGGTACAGAATTAAAAAAAAAATGCAGACGGGGCCGTGGTGAAATCCTGCTCCTGCTGCTGTCTCCCAGCCACATTCCGGGCCTCGCAGAATCGCTGCGTGCACACGGAAGGCCGGAGAGGTTGAACGGCTCACCTGAGGTCACCTCGCTGGAAGCCCAGCTCCCACGACCCGCGTCAGGCTGTGGTCCGAAGGCTGTGGTCAGAGTGGGCCACGTGGCTGCATCCTGTGCTCTGGGGGCTGTCACCTCTCGGGAATCTTATGAGCGCTGTTGATTCCCCTCCCCCCACCCCTCATGTTGTCCAGACCCTCATGTAAGATTTCATGCGGCTTCTCCACCACTGGTCCCAAAACTCTCCCAGGCCCTTATGCCGTCTGTGGGGCCTCTCTGGAGAGCCGTGGCCTGCCCACCATCTGCTCCCCGAGAGGCCCAGCGTTCTGGGATCAGAAGACTCAGTGTCTCTGCTCCTGGCCACAGCGTGTCTCACTTTCGTGACCTTGGGTATGTCCCTGGGGCTCGAGTTTTCTCTCCCCAAAAAGTTGTGAATTAACATTAAGTTGTTTTGGGGGCACCTGGGTGGCTTAGTTGGTTATGTGTCCGACTTCAGCTCAGGTCATGATCTCGCAGTTCGTGGGTTCGAGCCCCGTTGGGCTCTGTGCTGACAGCTCAGAGCTGGAGCCTGCTTCAGATTCTGTGTCTCCCTCTCTCTCTCTCTACGCCTCCCCTGCTCACATGCGTGCTCTCTCTGTCTCTGTCTCTGTCTCTCTCTCAAAGATAAATAATAAACATTTTAAAAACCCATTAAGTCATTTTGCAGACTCTCGAGTCACTGACCAGCCTCAGACCTTACTCCTCCCCCGAGGCCCAGGCCCGGAGGGAGTGAGGAAAGCAGAATGTAGGTTCATACTTGGACTTCCCTCTCGGGCCTGGGCCAGCGCCTCTCCTGCCGGGCCGCACGCCCCTCCCGGGTCCCGCACCCAGAACCAAGGCCCCCGGCGCTGGGCGTGAGCGCTGACTCACACGGCGTCATACATCCTGTCACCAAACCTCGGCGCCATCTGCTTGGCCTGGGCCAAAGTGAGCCGTAATCCCAGTACCAAGACGTGTCTCATTAAGAGACTGAGATGGAGGCTGGGAGCCGCCGCTGGAATCCGCTTCCCCTCCCCTCCCCCGCTCATTAACGATTATGGGAGGTTTTATTCCCCCCAACAAAAGTGTTAATTAGACACCGTTCTGAACCAGGGATATTACACAAATGAATTAAACTCAAACCAATCAACAACCCCGCTCTGTGCTTCGGGTCCCCTGAACGAGAAGGCCGTGGAGGCGGTAATGGGAAGTGAGCGGTAGGATGTCTTCCCTAATACGGAATAATAAGCAGGAAGGTTCTCCTGAGTTCCGCACCGCTTCTGTGATGGCAGACACCTCTGTCCTTCTGCTCCGCTGCCTCCTCACCGCGTTCTCCTTGTCCCTTTCTGCACACGCGCACCTGCACACTGTTAGGACCGTGTGGCGGCATGTTGCTTCCCAGGTGTCTGGGACTCAGGCTGGGTCGGGGTGGGACTGAGGAGGCCACCCCGTCAGGAGACGTCAGTCCCAGCCCTCCCTGGGCGGTCACTCACCACCTCTCACTGGTCCGTGAGTCCTCGGAGCCAACTGTTTGTTTTCCGATCAGGAAGCGGGTATATATTACACTTACACGTCCCGTGGTATGCAGTAGGTACTCAATAAATACCTGTTGCGTCCAGATGGCTGGGCAACACCCGGAAGCACCACATGCCCGGAGGTGTGCGGAGGGTGGGTGGACGCTGGGGTGGTCTTCGGGGCTTCCCGAGGGCAGGCCCGACGCCCCAGCGCCCCCCAGCCCGGCCCAGGGTGCGTGCTCCGATGAGGGTGCAGTGGGACCTGATGGGCTAGGCTGCCAGAGGCCCGGAGCCCCCTCCCGCCGTCTCTGGGGTTGGCGGGGTCAGAGGGGACTGAAGGCGGGATGCTTTTGTGAGGGGGGGTGGAGAGTGGGAACGGAAGTCCCCTCAAAGCTCCGCCCCCCCCCCCCCCCCCCCCCCCCCCCCCCCCCCCGCCCCAGCTGGTCTGACAGAGGAGCTGTGGTCATCTCCTGCCTGGAAGTCCGCCCTGGCGTGGACTCGCCCTTCGGCTGGGTACTCCCCTCCCTATGAACCATCCCCATCCCTGCCCCTTCTGAGAGGGCGCCTGCCCAGCCCTGGTGGCGCCCCATGCAGGAAACGTCCCCGCTGTGCGGTGGGTCCCCACCGCTACCCGACTGCAAAGATGCACGAGCCTCGGCCGGAAGCCCACTGCGGCGGGACGCGGCCACAGGCCCTTGTCTGGCTCCCGAGGGGAGGCCACTGGGCCCCTGGAGCCAACACGAGCTTCTTCCTCCCTCTTCTGCGACTCTCGATGCCTCAGCCCCCACAGACTCCTCTCTGGCAGTTTCCATCCAGGTTCATATCCAGGTTCTTGACCTTCTTCATGTCGCTGAAACCCAAGCTCTGATAGATCCTGGGTCGATCCCCCTTAGAAGGTCATCGTCCCATCTCTGTGACCTGGTTACCTGGACGCTTTACTCTGGTGCGTGTGCACGTGCAGGCCGGCCCCAGGCACGGGGGCCTACGTCCCTCCCTGGGGACCCGGCGGCGTGGGTTCAAGCGCCTCGTCTGCTCTCGCGGGCTGTAGGAGCCCGGGGAGTCCTCCGATGCTCAGCCGCCTGGCGCTGAGTTTTATGGTTCAGAAATTAAAAGGACTAGGACAATGATTTCTGAATTATGAAGCTGTCTGTCAGAGGTCAGGGGTGATCACTCCGCGCTGATCCCGTCAGTCCCTCACCGAGGCAGGAGGGGTGGAGGGAGGGAGGCCCTCATGGAGGAGCCGCAGTGAGGCAGCCGGTGTGGACGCGCTCCCGGGTCACGTGGGGCCGCCCAGCTGCTTACGTGCAGGTGACCCCTTGGTTTCTTACCCCCTCCCCCTGCCCCTCCCCCCTGGGTACGGATGAAAGAACTCGAACGCGGGGGGCAGTAGCGTTTACAGTGTCTCGCTCAGGGTCTGCTACCTGACCGGCATTCATCCGAGCGCCGTGTGAGTGAGGGTGCGCGCCCACACGTTGTTTTGTCTGTCTTCCTTGCAGCCTTTTCTTCCAGCTCTTTGGGTGGGGACCCTGTCTTGGATCCCGGAGTTGCAGCGGGATCTGGTAGGAGCCACGCTCCCAGCCTCTTGGAAGGGATCAGTTACTTACCATCCGACAGTTTCTTTTGTCTTTTGGAAGGAACCCTGTTCAGAGCGGCCCCCTGGGGACTGGGCCCCGGGCAGTGTCACAGAGTGTCACAGAGAAGGGAGGTCCAGATGCCCCATGCTGGCGCGCAGCTGCTCATGGTGGAGGCCTGTGGCCAGGGCGCCAGGTTCTGCCCGGTCTCTGGGGCCCTCCGTGCACCGGAGGTGGGGGGAGGGCCCCCAGGAGGGACGCAGGGGACCCTGGCCTTCGCGCTGGGAGGGCAGATACAGAGCATGGAGGGAAACCGAGGGAGAGAACGAATAGGTGGTGAGTCCAGCTCTGCACTAGATGCTCTGCTACATATCCTACTTACTGTTGACCCACTTAATTTAATTCTCCTGGAGCCCTGTTAAATAAAAATTACGAATCCTCCTGTCTGGAAGAGGTGTGAAGGCCCAGAGACGTGACGGTGGAGGTGGGATCTAACCGGCACCTGTTTGAGCCCGAAGCCCCGCAGTGTTCCTCAGTCCCTGCCTCTCGGGCCTGGGCCTCGGGGAACCAGGCTGAGAGGGAGGGAGGCCGGGGCCCCCTGCGTCGGTGGGCCGAGCGAGTGATGCACGCCTGCGTTCCAGCCGGGCCTGTGAGCCGGGAGGGTCATCCCCGGAAGAGACTTGTTGCCACCCAAACCGCAGGTGTGGAGTCCCACAGAGCCGCACGGAGCTGGGGGTCTGGGGTGCAGGTGGGTCTCTGCACCCAGAGTCTATGACACCACAGCTGTGACGCCGCAGAGACCCGGGTGCTACCGGACACTTCCCTAAGTGAAGCACCAGAGCCAGGGCTCCTGGGGAGGCCGGAAGTGCCCTTGGGATCCTAGGGAGTGGTTCTGGGGTTGCCGGAAGTGCTCTTGGGATTGCCGGAATTGCTCACGGGGTCGCCGGAAGTGCCCTTGGGATCTCCGGAAGTGCCCTTGGGATACCCTGAAAAGCTCCGTTTTGCATGTTTTCCGGGGACTTACAGTGGGGGCATCAGTGGCAACAGTGTAGACGGCGCCCTCTGGAGCACAGAGCTGGAAGAGGGGGACTCAGACCATTTATGATCCGTTCACTTACTAATCACTGTCCCAGACTTACTTTCTGTCTGACTCCCTGGGACGGGCACTGGGGTGAACCCAGATATTGGTGTGTGCGTCAGCTGGAGGCGTCCGGGGGCAGCAGGCGGGAGGGGGCAGCCGACTGGGCTCCCGATGGCATGTGCTTCATGCCCAGGCAGCAGGGCACTCCACTGGGTAACCTGAATTCACAACTGGACACCTGGTGACAGGCAAGGCTGTTGTCACAAAGCTACACACATGGAGGGGCACCAGGGTGGCTCTGTGGGTTCAGGATAGGACTCTGGCTGAGGTCATGGTCTCACGGGTCGTGAATTCAAGCCCTGTGTGAGGCTTTCTGCTGACAACGCAGAGCCTGGATTCTGCTTTGTATTCTGTGTATCCTTCTCTCTGCCCCTCCCCTGCTCTGTCTCGAAAATAAACATTAAAAAAATTAAAAAACAAACAAACTGAAAAACCAAAGCTCCACAGACGGGGCAGCTTGGAAGCAAATTCACCTGCTCACAGTTCTGGAGGCTGCGAGTCCAAGATCAAGGTGCCGGTGGAGCTGGTGTCTGTGCCGGAAGCAGATGGCTGCCTCCTCCCCGTGTCCCCACGTGGCCTTTCCTCCGTGGGCACACCCCGACACCTCTTCTCACGGGGACACTTGTCATATTGGGCTGGTGCCCTCCCAGATGGCCTCGTGTACCTTAAGCACCTCTTTAAAGGTCCTAGAGGTGGTCACATTCTGAGGAACTGGGGTCGGGGCTTTGGCATGGAATGTGGGGGGCCCCTCAGCCCAGGCAAGGGGAGCCGAGAACAAGAGCAGTTGGCAAGGCTCCTGGCCCCATCCACGCGTGGGCAGGCCCCGCAGGGAGGAGATCCAGTGCGCCCCGGGAGCGGCAGTGATGCTGGCTCTCCCAGATGAGCCACGGCCTGGAGGATGGGGGACGGGGGGTGGTGCGGCCTGGGTCGGCCACGGGGGCTGATGTTCCCCACGTAAAGGGAGGGTGAGGGCTCTCTTATCTCCCTGTGAAAGCTCGAAGCCGGGGAGCCCAGTGGCTGCAGAAGGACCGTGGGTCAGACCTGTGAGCATGGAGCAGGGATGCTGTGGGGAGGGCTCAAGGCTGGCGGGCTGGGCGAGGGCCTCTGAGGAGCCCTGGCAGGTCTGCAGTGAAGCTCCGTGGGCTCTGGACTCCAGGGGGGCCTAGGCTCCACGCCCTCTCAGCTCTGCCCTGCATGCTGGCTTTTCTAGGACAGAAATCCCAGGAGATGCCGTGTCATCCTGGGGGCACTGATGCCATGATGCCCACTGATGCCTGGGGACACACTGGTGCCATCGTGTCCACTGATGCCGTGAGACCTGAGGACCCACTAATACCATGGTGCCCACTGATGCCTGCAGATGTGCTGATCCATGAAGTCCACTGATGCCTGGGGACCCGTTGATGTCTGGGGACCTGCTGACACCACGGCACCAACAAGTTCAGATTTGGGGTCTTCGAAGCCTGGGCACAAGCCCTTGTGTCATAGGACTTTAGCCAAGTTACTTCATGTCCGAGCTCTGCTTCTCCACTTATGGAAGGGCGCATGCGTATCTCTGCCCCTGGGGTTGTGGGCAAAACCTGAGCCGTGTCTGCAGGAGGTTAGCAGGGTGCCGGTATACTTCTGTGTTTAATAAGTGAGCGCGGTATTTTATTTTAGTTTTTTAAATGTTTTTAAATGTTTTTTTATTTATTATTGAGACAGAGAGAAACAGAGCATGAGCAGGGGAGGGGCAGAGAGAGAGGGAGACAGAATCTGAAGCAGGCTCCAGGCTCCAAGCTGTCAGCACAGAGCCCGACGCGGGGCTCAAACACACCAACCGAGAGATCATGACCTGAGCTAAAGTCAGCCACTTGACCGACTGAGCCCCCCAGGAACCCAATGAGCACGTTATTTTAAATGGTTGGCCATCAAGTGTTCTCATTCCAAACTCAGTCTGCAGCCCCCTCCTCCAGGAAGCACTCTGTATGCCCACAGGACTCCTATGCACCAAACCTGGACTCCTGAGTCCTCATTTTGGATTCCCACGTAGCTTTGGCTTGTTGTCCCAAGTGTCCTAGAAACATGGTCTTCAGAGTGAGGGCCCGCCTTCTGCCCTCCCCACATCCCTCCCCGTGGACAGATTCCCCTCTGCAGGGCCCATGGCTGAGCCGGCTGCCACTCACCCCCATTTCCTTACCAGAAAGCATCTGGGCTCTGTGTCAGCTAGACACCGGGCAGGACCGGCACACCAGCTGCTAGAGTCATGGCCCAGCTCTGTGCCCGCAGACCTTCCCACGAGGCTGTCTTCTAACGGCCCCCCATCTGCCTGGCTGGCGGGGAGGGAGGCCAGCCCTCTGTTCCTGGGGCAGGTGACGGTGCCCGAGGTGGAGGCCTGTGCAGGGACCGTGTATGAGCCGAGTTGTGTGCGTGCATCCACGAAGTCATTAACTCAGCAAGTATGTACGCTCTCTGCCACGAGCCAGGCGTGCTTCTAGGCCCCAGGGATGTGTGGCCAGGAGAAGGCTGAGGATGGAGGATCCGGCTGGACGTCCTGGCCGCCGATCAGCAGACCAGCCAGCGACAGGGGCTGTGATGCTGGAAATAACCGACTTCCGGTCCCTCTGCAGCCTTAGCCTTGTCTTGGTGCAGTCGGAGAGGCCGTGCTCAGCCCTCAGAGATCTCACCAGGATGCCCAGGATGCCCAGGGTCTGGGGAGGAGGGAGCACCCCATGTCAGGTGGAGGACACCCTAGACTGGCCCACAAGGTGGAAGCACCCCGAGGGACTTGCTTCGTGCGCTGCTGCAACTTCCGAATATCCAGCAGTGGTGTGAAGTGGTGTGAATCTCCAACCAGTACTGACAGGCTCCAGAGGGCCCGGCAGGGGCGCGGGGAGGAGGGATGGATGCGGATGTTGAGGAGCGGCCAAACTTCCGTAGCCTGAGTGTCCACCGAATGGGAAGGGCTGTTTCACGAGGTGGCAAGCCCTGCGGCCCAGGAGGGTTCTGGAAGAGCCCAGAGGGCCCCGTGCCGGGCACGCTGGAATGGGGACTTCCGATAGGGGAGCAGGTTGGACAAGGTGACCTCCACCGTCCCTTCCAGCGCGAGGCTCTGCCATCCCACCAGCACCGCCCGCGGGCCTAGCCTGCCTGGCCTTGCACCCTAAATGCCAGGACAGCGTCTGTGTGCCACTTGCAGTAGGATTGTCCACAAAGAGCCCTGACTGTTCGGCATTAGAAGCGCAAATCACTTGGAAAAAGACTTCCCTTTCTTGACCCTGCAGCTCTGTCCCCGTTTTGTTTTTCTGTATCAAATGGCCAGCAGTAAAATTGCTGGACGCCCCTCATTCCCACCAGTTGGCCGGCGGAGAAAACAATTAGCGGCGTTGGCCCGAGACGCGGGCTGGAGGACACGAGAGGCGCAAGGGCGGGGGCGGGGGGTGGGGTGCAGGGGTGGCAGAGGGCCAGGACGAGCGTGCACTCACGTCCCCGCACGCCGGGGGCCTCCCAGCCCGTGCCCCACACCAGCCTCTCAAGCTGGTTTTCCTCCACATTGTTCTGGAACACAGGGGTTCGGGGTGGGCTGTGCCTCAGGATCGCTGCCCTCACCTCCCCACCCCTTCGTGTCTCCTCACGGGCCGGGGATGCAGGTGCGGTCTGGCCAAGTATCGGTTTTCTGTTTCTAGGCCTTCTTTCCGAGTGGCGTTACCACCCGTGGTGGTGCGTCGGGCTCAGAGGCAGGTCCCAGAAGACCCGGGACGTGTCTGTCTTGCTCTTTGCAGGGAGCTGTGCTTGTCACCCGTGGGTGTTGTTGTTATGTTTTTGGTTTGTTTTGGTGTGTTTGGTGTTCGGTGTTTTGGTAACTGGGCCATCTCCTCGAGGGCTGCTCGTTTGCTTATAAAACAGAGCTCCGAAGAGAGCAGCCGGTTGATGCCCACGGGGGTTCCCCAGGGTCCGCTTGGGTCCCCCAGGTGGGTTTCCTCTGGACAGTCCCTCGTCGTGGCCCGAGCCTGGGGAGTGATGTAACCTCAGCGCCTCCGTTCACTCACTCATGGACCTGGCCGATTAACCATTTATCAAGGACCCTGTAGGAGCCCATTCCTGGGCTTGGCCTCTAGGAACACGACAAGGGGTGTAACAAGGGGTGTAGACCGATGCACGCCATCAGGCACAGCGAGGAGGCCCTGTAGGAGAGGTAGGCGGCTGTGAGGTCGAGGAGAAAGACCAGGGACTCCAGAGTTGGACAGACTGGGGTTCGAATCCCGACGCTTGCTGTCACCAGTTCTGTGACCTGCTTGAGCCCGTGTCTGGTGGCATGGTTCATGGCTGTCTTCCAGCAGTGTAGTGAGGAGGAAGGAAACTAGGGAAGGCAGCATCAGCACCCTGTAAATAGGGTGAGGAGGCCTCTCCTCCCCTCGTGTGGGAGAGTATAACAGGAGTGGCTCATTTTGCCTGGAGGGCTTCACGGTGGAGAAGGTTGAGCTTGATCTTGTGGCACAGAGCAGTGGTCCAGATGAGGATGGAGGGAAGGGTCACACCAGCAAGCGGCATTTCCTTAACCCCATAAGGAAAAGACTGGACCTTTCAGAGAAGGAGGGCTCCTGTGTGCTAGGGGGTGGGGGGGAGGGGTGGCCCAAAGCAAGGCAGGACAGGGGGCGGGAACCTGGCTGTGAAGGGCCTTGGCTGTCCAGCTAAAGATTTTGAATTTTATTGGGGCGCCCGGGTGGCTCAGTCGGTTAAGCATCCGACTTCAGCTCAGGTCATATCTCACGGTTCGTGGGTTCGAGCCCTGTGTCGGGCTCTGTGCTGACAGCTCAGAGCCTGGAGCTGCTTTAGATTCTGTGTCTCCCTCTCTCTGCCCTTCCCCCACTCGTGATCTCTCTCTCTCTCTCTCTCTCTCTCTCAAAAATAAATAAAACATCAAAAAAATTTTTTTTAATTAAAAAAGATTTGGAATCTTATTATCAACAGCAGGGACATAATGGGGTTTAAAGAGCAGTGAGTGATGAACTCAATTTTGTGTTTTGGGATAATAACTTCGGGGGACCCCGCGGAAGCCGGGAAGCAGGGGCGGAGGAGGGGAGACAGCAGGGTGGTGACGGAACTACAGGCCAGCAGTCAGTCCAGACGCGTTTACTGAGCAGCGGTTAGGTGCCAGGCACTCTATACAGTGGAGTCAAGTAGGGTCCCTGAGGGAGACGATAGAGAGCACGGTGTGTGTGATAAATGCCCTGGAGAGAAGCAGGGGTGGAGGGAGCCTGAGTGGGACAGCCCGAGAAAGGCTGTGGACGGGCTGGCACTCCCCCTGCAGCTGGCTGTCCTCCACACCGACAGTGCACGATACTGAAATTGTCCAGGAGACTCAGTACCGGTTAGAACCGAGGTGCTCGGGGAAGTATTTTGGAGCTGGAGCTGATCAAGGGTTTACGGTGAAGAGTGAGGGGAGGAGGAGACCCAGGCCCTCGAGGGGACACCCCCAGGAAGGGGCTGGGCTTGCAAGAGGCAGAGAAAGAGGGTCTGGCCCCTCGTGGGTGTGACAGCAGGCATCCTGCGGAGGATCTGGCTGGGGGAGACTGCTTTGGGCCGGGCGGGGAGCCTGGGGCTCGTTCCCCTCCCCTTTCTGGAGCCCAGCCGGGGGAAAGGGGGTGGTTCTTCCCCTCCCCCATCCTGGGGCTCTCTCTTCAGATTCTGCCGTGAATCTTCTCCCAGAAGAACCAGGTTCAATCCCAGCTCCACCGCCAGGCCTGCTGACTGGTTGGTGCTGTGCGCATGGGGAGGCTGGAAACCCCAGGCTGGCGCTGGCACTGGCCGTCATCACGGGGGGCAGCAGGTGGGCTGGGGCGCAGCAGGAAGGGAATGTGTGGTGAGCTGGAGGTGAGGGAGTTTGCTTCGGACTACGTTCTGGGGCCGGAGGTGAGAAGGAGGAGGCGCAGGGCCTTCACAGAGGCCAGCAGAACTTGCAGCACTGCCCAGTGCTCGCTTGGGGGTCCAGGGGGAGGCTGGCGGGCGGTTGGGGGAGGGCCAGGGACAGGAAGCAAGCTCTTCACAAATGACAGACCAGAGACACAAGGCCCAGGCCTCGTAGGGCCCTTTCCCCGGGGACGGGTGAGTGAGCATGTGTTCAGTCGGATGGTGACTGAACAAGACTTGGGTGAGCGGGGCGTCCATAGCGTGGCGCCTGCAGCCCGGTGCCCCCCAGCTGCTTCCTGTTGCTTCAGGAGGAGGCGGGGCGGGGGCGGGGCCCACAGTGCTTTAACTTGGGCAGCAGCCTTCATCCCTAGCTTCATCCCCGTGCCCCGTGTCCTGACGCCCTCTGTAAGCCGGGCCTCAGTGGCGCACACACACTGCAATAGGGGAGGCGGCCTCGCCCTCCGGGGGTTCAGGGAATGGAAGCCCGATGCGCCGTGCAAGGGTCCACCTGCTGTCAGCGGCCGGCAGCCGTGTTTCCTGGGTGCCCCTGGGCCCCCGGCCCTGCCCCAGCTTGACCGTGTGCATGGCCTCACCACACAGTCCCTCCACCCAAGGCCGGTTGTGCGCTCCGTCTTCTCCACGGGCTGTGCACGGGCCCGGCGCATTACTGCACATCCCGTGAAGGACTGACACTGGTCGTGCGGGCAGGTGGATGGCGGGGAGACCTCGGGCTGCGTGCAGAGCAGTCCTGCAGGTGCACGGCGGGGAGAGGGAGCGTGGACGGCTCCTTTAAAACAAACCCGGGCACAGGCAGGGCACCAGCTGGCACCTCTCCTCTCCCCGGGGAGGACCACAAGCGGACTCCAGGCCACCCTGTCCTCCTGTTTCCCTCCACCCTGCACCAGGCCCCTGTGGACTCCTCCCTCCCCCGCCCTGCAGCCTTGCCCCAGCCAGGATCAAATATGGCCTTTGTCTTCATGCGTGGCTGCTCCCTTTCAGGGATAAAGGCCTTCATGTCTGGGAACACTGACAGTCCAGGGGACCCCAGGGGATAGTTTTGGGAAGTCGGGCAGGGCCACTGCCTTGCCCCTCCATTTATTGCCACCGTGCCCATGCTTGGACACCTCACCACGGTGAAGTTGCAGGGGCCACTGGGGAGACTTCTGCCTTCTTGGGTCCCGAGTCTGGGGTGAGGAGGAAACGGAGAAGAATATGTCCTTCCTGGAGAGGCAGTGAGGAGGCTGGGCAGGGGGCCGCGAGCCTCGGGGACAGGGTGAGGCTTCCTGGCCCGCTCCCCCAAGCTGCCACCAAGACCCACGGTGGGGTGCCATGGGGTGCCAGGGCCCCGGCAGCCCGTGCCTGGTGGCTGGTGGCTGTTGCCACGAGGACCGCGTGGACCCCTCTCGGGGAGGGGAGGTGCGCCGCTAACTAGGGTAAGGTGAACGGCTGCCTCCCTGTGGGTGACAAAGGGCTAGAGCAGCTTCGTGTCACTTTCCTAACAGCTGCCTCTGCCGCAGCCCGCAGGACTCTCCGCCTGGTCCTGGCGGCTGCCTCTTCCAGGTGCAGATGCTGCGGCCCAGAGGGGCTGCTCCTCGGGTGTGCGCCCCCGCGGTGCCGGGGAGGCGCCCCAGCTGTGGACGCGGCGGCCCAGGGGGGCCGCTCGCGTGGGCACCCCCGGTTGCCGTGGAGGCGCTCCAGCTCAGAGGCTAGGAGTACGCTTCTTGTTGCCCGAAGACCCAGAATTTCATCCCGCTTTCCCGTCCCCGTCCCAGGGCTACAAGCTGCTAGCTTTGTGACATTAGGCAAGTTACTTAACTTCTGTCACCCTCCACATTTCCGTCAGTAAAATGAGGTTGATTAAAAGCCTCCTGACGGTGAGTGTTGAGGACTCAGCGAGACAGTCCACGTGAAATGAGACTCTTGCGGTCTTGTATGTTTGCTCCTCGGTCCAGGGGGTGTGAGCCAGAGGCATGGCGCCGCCTGCTGGGCCTGTGAGGGCGGGTGGGTGGACGGGGACCCTGTGCTCTGGGACAGGACTGCCTGCCCGGCCGGGGGAGCGCCAGGTGCACGAGGCATCACATGAAGGGCAGCGATAAAAAGTGGCAAAGGGGGCGCCAGGGTGGCTCAGTTGGTCAAGTGTCTGAGCTCGGCTCAGGTCGCGATCCTGAAGTTTGTGAGTTCGAGTCCCAAATCGGGCTCGCTGCTGTCAGCAGGGAGCCTGCTTCGGATCTCTGTCCCCGTCTCTCTGCCTGTCCCCTGCGTCCTCTCTCTCTCTCGAAAACAAACTTTTTGAAAAAGTGGCACAGCCAGAGGTGAACCTGCTGCCATCAGCCTCCAGTGCTGGGTGTGAGACCCTCCCTGGAGGAGGCGAAGGACCACTGTACCATCCGGGGCGGTCCACGCCAGACAGCGTCCGTCCTTCCTGGTTACCCGGTTCAATGGGAGGTCGGCCAACCGGACTCCCTTGAAGGAGGACAGTATAAAGCTTCTAGAAATTGTAACACATTCTCATTCATTTCATATTTGTAAAGTACCAGACACTTTTTCTGAGTGCTGAGGATACAGTAATGAGCAAAATAGTGTGTGTGTGTGTGTGTGTGTTGTGTGTGTGTGTGTATGTGCACGCTCAGGCACACATATTTCTACTCTCACGGATCTTATAAGGGCTTGTGTCAGGGAAGGGGATGATAAATAAATTAAAACAAAATAAAAGGCAAGTTGGATATTGACACATGTTGTAGGGAATAATACAAGACACGGGGATTCCGGAATGTCGCGGGGAAGTTGTGCGACTCTAAGTGATATGGTTCAGGAGGGCTCCCTCAGAAGGTGGCAACTGGGACCAGGTCTGAAGGAGGGAAGGGAACAGACACACCAGGGGGAGCGTTCCTGGCGGAAGGAACAGTAAGTGCAAAGGTCCTGAGGTTGGAAGGTTCCTGCTGTGTTGGAGGAAAATCCAGTATTAATGTAGCAAAGTGAGCAAGGGAACGAGTGGTAGGAACAGGGCCGCCTCCTGAGCACTTCTGACGGCAGCCCCTCAGGTGCCAGGAGCAGCACTCACTTGGCAAAGTGCCCTAGTGACGGCTCCACTAGAAAGGACGCAGATCAGGACCCATGAGATGCAGAGAGGAGCCCCCACGTCCTCTCCCTGCGGAATCAGGCCGGCCCGCTCCCTGCAGGCAGAAGAGTGCCCCGACCCAGGAAGTTCCCCTGAGCCTCCGCGTCATGTTTATCGGGGTTTGGTGAGTGAATCACTGGCCCCACCGATCTCTCCCAGATCCTGGCAGGTTCGGGCAGGTGTCTGCAGCCCAGAGTCCCAGCCCGCCAGCCCCGCGGCTGGTCCTCCGGCAGCCCTGGCCCCCACCCAGACTCGCTTCCTTTTAGCACAAGCTCGGGTGTGGTCCAAGCGCCCGAAGACACCAGAAGCCCAGCGACCAGACGAGTTGTTACAGGGAAGGACCTTGAAGGAATCACAGGGCCTTGGGTTTTCACTTTGAATGTGATGGGAAGTCAGGGGTGGGTTCTGAGATAGAATTCCTGTGTCAACAGTCATTCCGCTAGTTAGGAGTGGACTGCATGAGGCCGGGGGACCCGTGGATGTGCTCCTCTCTGGAGTGATCTGAAGATGAGGGCCAGCAGGGCTGCAGTGGGGGCGGGGAGGTCAGGGCGGAAGACAGAGTGTGTCCGAGGACCCAGAGAAAGAGGCTGTCTTTGCTGAGGGGACCAGGTTTGGGGGAGGTAAAGGGGTAGCTCCGTTTTGGGAAGTCGGAGATGCCCGTAGGATGCGCAAGGGCAGCTGTGAAATAAGTGTCCTGGCAGGGGTGGCCGGAGCTGGAGGGGGAGGTCCCAGCTGGCTGGAGGGGGAGGGTGTGCGCCCACGAGCTCGCTAGGGAGTGACGTGGAGAGGAAGACAGCAGGGATGGGACCAGGGTGGGCAGCTTTGTGGATGGGGTGGGGGGAGCAGGGGAGCCCCGGGGAGTGCCAGGCAGATAAGCTGGGGGGAGGGGCAGTGCCCAGGTGTGCCAGGTGCTGTGATCCGTCCAGCAGGATGGGAGCAAAGGGGAGGGTGGATGTTGGATTTATAAAGCCACTTGGAGGTCCTTGGTGACCTGGACCAGGGAAGCGGTGGAGTGAGCCCCAGGAGGCGGGGGAGGCTCCTGAGAAGCAGGGCAGGAGTTGGGGGCGGCACACAGCCGGCTAGTGCGCGGTGCCTGTGGAGAGGAAGCGGCAGTCTAAGAACGCGAGCTGTTTGGTCACGAGAAGAGGAGACTCGGGGCATGTCATAACTCTGCTCACATGCTTAAAGCACTGTCATGTGCAGGAGAATTAGATTCATTTTATGCGACCCCAGAGAGAGGAACTGGCCCCAGCGGTTAGAAGCTGCGGAGAGGGGGGCCCCGGGCAGCCGGAGGGAGAGTTCGGTGCACCTGCTTGCTGGCTCGCTGCAGACCCCCGCGTTGCGGGCCTACTGCGCGCGCGGCACTGGCCTGGGCCCCTCAGGCTGGCGGGGTGGGCGACCCCGCCAGGGTCTGCCTGGGGAGGTGGTGCGGAGAAAGGTGAGGCTGTGCTGGGGAGCCGTGAAGGCTCGCGGAGGACGGTCACATTCTGATGACTGAGAACCTGTTGGCTTAAATAAATGAGGCTTAAAAAGGTACTTGAAGCTCGGTTATCAGGTACATTTTCTGGATGGCTGGGCCATGTAGTCACAGCCTTAATGACAACCAGGGCTGAGAGCGGGGGCCGCTCTGTGGCTGATGGTCCCGCCGGCATGGCTCTGCCGTCCCTGTTTTGTAGTCAGGTGAACTGACGCCGCGTCATTCCTACCGAGACGGAGCAGGGCCACAACCACATCACAGGCCCCGGTCCCGTGTGCACGCCCTCCCCGGCGCGGCCAGGTGCCCGGCCACACTGGTGATAGCCTGCTCGCACCCGTGCACAGAAGTGCTTCAGGGCCAGGGTTTGGTGTCCTGTGGAATGTTCCAGAATCCGTGCCCCCTCCCGGTGTGGCCCCCACTAAAGTCTGCTCTGAGGGGGCCAGAAGTGTCCTGTCCTCTGCCCAGGGCCTGCCTGTGCCTCCCTCGGGCCCCGCCCCTCCCCTTCTCCTGACCAGATCTCTGGAGCCCAAGAGCAGCTTAGCACTGGGCTTCCATGGGCTTCCGTGGGCTTCCTCCACCCACACTCCGATCCTCGGCTCTTGGGTGTTGATGATGCTTATCAAGTCCCCAGGATCCAAAAGGTAAGATCAGGCAATCGTCATCACTAAAACTTACCTGAGGCTTACTTTCTGTGAGGAAACACTACCGTCACGTCCGTTTTCCTGATGAGGACACTGAGGCACAGGGAGGTAGAACACATTGCCCTAGGCTGCAGAGCAGAGCTGGCTACTGAGCCAACATATTTAGCTACTAGACACGCCAGAATGATCTGCCTAAGACACAAATCTCCTATGGCCACCCTGTGTGAAACCATTAGTGGCTCCCTAGTGACCTTGGAGGAGCTCAAATTATTGTAGGTCCTGCCCGACCTCACTGTCCCACACCGTCTTCTGTTCTCCAGAACAGAGTGCACCTCGCCTTCCAGTCGGACACTTAAGAAGAAAGGGGAGAAGCCAAGACCGGGAACGGTCTCCATCCAGCAGGATCTTCTGAGCCTCCGGTGTGCGGGGCCAGGAGGCGAGAAATGGATGTAGCTCCTGTCCCCAGTGAACCCGCAGCCACAGACGCCTCAGCGTCGAAGCGGGCAGGGACCTCGGAGCTGCCGTCCAAACTGGGACACAGAAAGGTGCAGAGAAACACCTAGAAGGAAAAGGGAATGCACACCTTTGCTCGTGTACAAAAATAACATAAAACACACGAGTCAGCAGTTCAACACGGCCCTTAGCAACCATGACCTCGCACCTGTCCCAGCAGGTGCACGTGCGGGTGGGGTGCCGCTCGGGCCAGCGCACTGTGCTTGCCCCGCAGCTGCAGGGGGGCACTGTGCTTGCCCCGCAGCTGCAGGGGGAAATGCAGGGGTAGGAAATCTCAGGACATTGACCAAGAGTGTGGGGAGCAGTTACCGCCTTTGAGAAAGAAGGAGCGGGCCAGTTTGGGAGTGGAGCTTACTCCTGGAAGAGCTGGCAGGCAAGGCAGAGACACAAAGCCGTGGAGCACAAGCTCGGGTGGGGCTTATCAGGGTGAGCTTCCTGGAAGAGGGGGCATTTGGGTTGCACTGAAGAAACACTTGGATTAGCAAGTGAGGAGGCCGAAGGAATAAAATGTATTTGTAGGGCGACGTAGAAAGAGAAGGTTAACTTTGGGGCTCAGTTCAACAAGTGTTAGATGAGAGTCTATAAGGAGATGGACGTCCTTGCTAGGTACGAGGGTCTGTCCTGTCCCCAATAGCGTCTGTCCTGCAGTGCTTGTAGCTCAGTGTTTCTCAGTCATAGGGGTGCAAGTACCCAGCGCTGTGCAGGCTGGGGGTCCGGGAAGGCTCCAGGGTCATGAGCCTGAACCGCTCTTAGAGGAGGAAGGGGAGGAGACAGGTGTCAGGGGAGGGGAGCATGTAGGTTGGAGGGCTGAGGCAGGCTGTGCCTGGAGACCCTGCATGCTGGGGTTTCTTTTTTTATTTTAATATTTTTATTTATTTTTGAGAGAGAGACAGAGCATGAGCAGGGGAGGGTAAGAGAGAGGGGGACACAGAATCGGAAGACAGGCTCCAGGCTCTGAGCTGTCAGCACAGAGCCTGACATGGGGATCGAACCCACGAACTGTGAGATCATGACCTGAGACGAAGTCGGACACTTAACCCACTGAGCCACCCGGCGCCCCAGGCATGCTGGGGTTTCTGGAAGGCGAGGTGCACCCTCTGTTCTGGAGAACAGAAGACGGTGTGGGACAGTGAGGTCAGGCAGGACCTACAATAATTTGAGCTCCTCCAAGGTCACTAGGGAGCCACTAATGGTTTCACACAGGGTGGCCATAGGAGATTTGTGTCTTAGGCAGATCATTCTGGCAACGGTGTGCAGAATGGATTTAAGGGGCTGGAGGCAGGGGACGCGGTCAGGGGTGTTCCCATAGTTTAGGGAGCAAAGAGGGTCTTCAGCAAAGGGAGTCACTCTGGGGAGAGGGGTGGCTGAGACCTGATTTGGAGGCGTGTCCGGTGCTGGCTGGCATGAAGGAAGCCAGGAGGGGTCTGCGGCGAGCGCCCGGTTTGGATGCGGGTGGAGAAGTATTGGGGGTCAGTGGGCCGAAGGACCAGGAAACCAGGCTGAAGGTGCTCGGGTCACAGCGGCCATGGCCTGCTTGTGACAAGGGCTGGAGCCGGAGTCACAGCCCTCAGGGACGGAGCTGACGTCACCTGCTGGTGAGCACTCCCCAGGAGTCCCTGCATGGGGGCCATTGGCCGTTTTTTGAGGTTTAAGGATGAAAGTCAGTGTCTGGAGGCCGGGTTCCGGGAGAGGACTGTGAGTGGGTGGAGAGAACATCCAGGTCACCTGTCTGGGAATTCCTGGGCCCCGGGGGCTGCGGCACCTGCGACGGGCGGGCGGGCGGGCGGGCGGGTGTTCTCCCGGGCTCCAGCTCAGCCCCGCCTGCAGCCTCCCAGTGAGAACAGAGGCTGAATCCCAGCACCCTCCGCCCCAGGGTCCCGCAGGGCCAGGGAGGTGGACAAGGGGCTCAGAGGCCACCAGAGACGGGACGGTATTACTGATTACAGCCGGAGCCACTTGACCTTGGGAGGCCACTTGGCACTCAGAGTGTGGCACATTCAGTGTTCCAGGGACCTTACTAGTGACATTGTACCGGAGGAGCCCAGAGACGCCAGGGCTGTGCTTCTGGCTGTGTCGTTGACCAGCTCTGTGACTTTGCCGGATTTGCTGCGCCTCCCTGGTGAAGTGAGTGGGTTGGTCTCTTCTGGCCATGACATTCCAGAACTTGGGAACGCAGTTGCACAGCAGCTGTCCGTCTGGCCCCTCCCTGCGCTCACCATCTTCACTTTCCCAAGACTGCACCTTCTCTTGATTCCTTCGTGCCTGCCTTCCCTTCCTCCTGCTTCAGAGATGGACATCTGCTCAGCATTGGTCTGAGCAGAGCCTCTTCCCAGCCTTCAGAGTGGGCTGACGGCCCTCGGCTCTTCTATGGTGGACCTGGGGGGGCTGGCCTGGCGGGGCCCGGGGCCCACAGGCAGCCCGGTGCGGTGGCGAGGTTTGCTCACGCTCACATTCTCGTGCGTGTGTAGTCTTCCTGCCTCTGAGCCCCTGCGTATGCTGTTCCCTCTGCCCGGAAGGGTGTCTTCTCCTTCCTGAAGCAGGGAGGAAGCCACAGCCCTGAGTCTGGCTCCTCTCCCCCGCTCCGGTCACCCACAGTCACTGACGATGAGCTGTCCTTATCAGGGCAGGGTCACACTGCAGATAACGTATTCTAGGGAGGCACGAGGAATGGCTGGTATATTACAGTTTCGACTGTGTGTGCATCTCATGTCATCCCACAACTGAGCACTGCCCACACCCACCACTGGACTTCGGGTCACCTCCTCCTTGGGGGCCGCACGGACGGAGACCCTCTCTCTCTCCTCCGCCCTCCCATTCTCCCTGCCCCAACTCAGCCCCTCTCTTGCTTGCACTTTCCCTGGGATGGGTGCGGGAGCAGCCTTGCTCAGGTCCACCCTTGAGCGGCCCCCGTCGTCCACAGGATAAAGCCCATATGCCTCCGCATGACCTTGGATGGCCACCAGGCTGCCACCACCGTGCTCCCCTCTCCGGGATTCCCTGATTGGGATTCACTGTCTGGCGACCCAGCCTGAGGACCATCCCCTCCACTTCCACGTTCTCCCCGCCATTAAATTCTGTCGATTCTGCCTCCGTCACGCATTTCCTATCGGTTCCATGCGTCTCTGTCCACCGTCGGTGTTCTGTATCCTGGTAACTTCTCTCCAGGAGCCGAGCCGCAGCTCCCCCGGCTGCTGGCGGGGTGTCCCGTCGGATTCTTGCTTTTCCCTCTCAGCTGCTGTCACAGAACCCAGTGCTCCCTCCACCCGGGTGGTGGAACCACTGAGGGCCCGGCCCGGCCCGCCTGTGCTCTCTCCCTGAAGAACCCCGAGCAGATGCCAGGGTCCGGCAACAACGCTTGTCTCTGAGCCTTTGCTCCCGTGTATGCCCTTCCGTCCTGGAGGACCCCCCACCCCTACCGCCCACTTTGCAAGTCTTAGTCTCCATGAAGCCCCTGCTCCAGGAGAAACCGACTCTCCCTCTGCGTCCATTGCATCCCTCTCGTGTTGTATCAGCACAGGCACCTGTGACCTGGGTTGCGTTCAGGTGCAGAGGTCTGCACTCCCCTGTCAGTTCCTTGAGTGGCTGCCGCCTGGCCTGGGAGGGTTAAGGTGCATTCAGTGCAGTGGGGGAGGGGGATGAACGAAGGCATTCGAGCCCTGGCCACACCCCACTCTCCGTGGTCTCTCTCATGTCCCACAAGCCCCAAGAATGTGGCACCTTATAATTGCCACGCACACTGGGCTAGATAAGAGGATTATCACTTTTAATCCCAACAACCCTGCCCTTCCGCAAATGCCCAGAGCTGCAGCCACGCCGGACTAGCCCTCTGCACCGCCACCCACTGCCCAGCCATTGTCTTTGTGCCCGGAGTCGCTGTGCCTCCGTATCTGCTGGTGCGGGGCTTCGTCTTGCCCCCTACGCGGTCCCTTCCCCGAGTCCCTCTCTCCTCTTACCCACCATCAGAATTAATCATTTCTCTCCTAAACACCAAAGCCAGTGGCTGGCCTGAGTCTTAGCTTTAGCAAGAGCTATTTATTATAAATGCCTCCAGAGCAAGGCTGGGCCCTGTTAATGCCCTCATCTCTGTGGTGCTTAGTATAAACCCTGGCACATAGTAGGTTCCCAAGACTTGGTGCTGACTCGCATGGAATAGAATTGAGCGGAATTGTCCGGGCTTCAAAGTTCTTCCACGTTTTGCTGGAACCAGAGGCAGAAAGCCATCAAGGTGGCAGGCATGGGCTGGGGGGTGGAGGGCGGGCTGCCACGGCTCAACGGGACGCCTTCCGCAGAGGCCATTGTGGAGATTTCTTCCAACCAGTTGCCTGTGGATGTTTGTGGAAGCATCATTATTGCTATTATTTAGTTTTTGGTTACCCCAGACAGCATGCAGAGTGCTGAGTGATGTGCCCATGGCCGAGCTAAGCCCGTGCCAGGAGCCCCTCTCCAACAACTCTCAGCTGTTCCTGGACCCTAGGGAACTCATCTGGGGAGGTAGAAGGCACTTTACAGGGACGGGTGTCCCATCTGGCCTGTGCTTTTCACAAGTGCGCCGGCCTGGGGGAGGGGGCGGGGGAGATGGCAGAGCTGAGCCACTCCCACTTCTGATTTCCAGCGATGTTTGTTGCTGCTTTCTCCGCCAAAATCTGCGCCCACCAAGTTGGCGTTAGAGTTCCCGGGCGCCCCTCTTCCCTCGTTCTGTTCAGTTCACAACTAACCTATGTTTTATCGAGTGTTTCCTGCAGAGAGGCCCGTACCCGTGAGGCTGGGCCTAGACGGATGGGGAGGACTAGGTTCCTGGCCGGTTTACAGCCTCCGCTGTGCGTGGGCGCTCTGGAAGCCCCCGGCCCGTGTTTCCCTGGGCTCTGAGAGGGGGAGCGGAGGGCGCCCCCGCCTGTGCCACCTGCACCCCCTTGAAGGGATAGGAAGGGGAAGCCGGGCTCCTGGCCTGTGGTCGGCCCGTTTCCTTCTGCATGCCCACAGCTCAAGTCCTTTGCTTCTGAGGCTCTAACAGAGCTGGGGTTTCAAGGGACGGACACTGGGAGGCCCTGGGCCCTGAAGGCAGGTGTCTCCCGAGAAGCCAAAGAGGAGCACCCCCCCCCCAGCCTGGGCCCCCCACCGCCGAGGCAGCCACGGCCACCCCTCCCCGTGTGCTGGCTGCCCAAGCGCCGTCTCGGGAACGCCAGCGCGTCGTTCATCTGCGGGCCTGCAAATACTTTATTGGCATCTCGTGGTGTTGAAAGTCATGTAATTATGAGCAGAATTTATACGTCGCCAGGGCTGCCCAGGCGCCCTCCCTGTGCCTCCTTCCAGGCACTGCAAATAGTGAAGGCTGGCTTAGAAAGGAATCAGGCACACCCGCCTTTATGTCTATGCACCCCGTAGATAAGGTTTTAATTGAAAATTGGTCCGTCTGTTCCCTGTGCCTAATTACAAGCTGCCCACCCCGGCCCAGAGCACAGAGACCACAGGCCAGCACTGCAGGGGAGAGCCGGGCGACCCGCGAGGGGGCGTGTCCCTTGGGGAGGGGAGGACCCGCGAGGGGGCGTGTCCCTTGAAGAGGGGCGGACCAGAGAGCGGGGCGGGACCCGCAAGGGGGGCGGGACCCGCGAGCAGGTCTGATCCGCGAGGGGGCGGGTCCGTGAAGGGGCGGGTCCCGCGAGGGGCTGGCAGGGACTGGCAGCCTCCCTGTCCACCACCAGCTCCTTTTCCTTCTCGTTTCTTACCTAAGAGGCAGCACTGTCCTGGCAGGCAGGACTCTCCCTTCCCTCCCTCCCTTCGCCCGGTCCTCGAGTGGGGACAGGGCCCAGCTCACGGCCGGCTTCCTCCTCCCTCTGCCCGCCTGGATGCCTCTCAGCGCACGTAGAACACACAGCCTTGTCTTCCCCAACCTGCTCTGGACCCTCCTCTCCCAGGAAGCCCCTGCAGCAGTGACCTTCCGGATCTCCTGCCCCTGTGCCCCTCCTGGGGCCTTGCCTCTCCGTCAGGCGGGAGCACGCTCCACCCTCTGAAAGTAGTTCCTCCTCTCGAGCAGGACAAGGCAGGGCCCTGGTCTGGGGGACTCGGGGCTCGGTCACAGGCTCGGTCAGCCTTCTCCCCGGGCCTCCTGGAAGTCTGTCACTACGTTGGGAGAGGCAGGGGCCAGCCCGCTGCCCGGGTGGGCGCCCCTGGTCGCCACCCTCACCCGCCCGCTCCGCCGTGGTCACACGTCACTGCTGTCACATGTGGCTCTAACAATAACTCCCCGAGAGCAGGAGGAAAGATTCACTTCCCGGCTCCAGCGGGCGGCTGTGAAATATGATTTCTGAAGTGTTAATAATGCATCACGTTTGGATAGCACTTTACATCTTGCCGAGCGGCTGGCTGGGCTGCGGGGCCGGCGGGCTTCCTTGCAGGCCTCCTCCTCGCAACACGCGCCTGCTCCCTGTGGCCTCAGTTTCTCCTTCGGCAGCAGCGAAGGGAGCCTTGGGTCTTGGCCTTCTGCGGGGGTCCGGGGGGGTCTTCCCTGGTCCCAGCCTGC
The DNA here is from genome assembly GCF_006229205.1 of Suricata suricatta. Taxonomy (NCBI): domain Eukaryota; kingdom Metazoa; phylum Chordata; class Mammalia; order Carnivora; family Herpestidae; genus Suricata; species Suricata suricatta. The sequence continues at coordinate 172,781,386 of NC_043702.1, read as the reverse complement.
ATCTTCCTTCTCCCGCAAAGCCCCCAGGCACTATCCCCTTCACTCAGGAAACACTCAGTCAAGGGCCCCGCTTGGCGCAGAGGGGCCACCGCCTGGGGGCTTGGGCGGTGGCTGGGATGGAGGTCTGTGTCCCTGCCCGCCCTCTCTTGTGTGTGGGGGTGCGGGCAGGCTGCTGGGGCTTCCTGGGGCCCCAGCCTGCTCACTTCTGTGGACCTGGAGGGGGAACCCTGCCTTGGTGCTCAGAGCCACTAAGCCTTTAAGGGACCTGACCTCCCAACAGCCGGCACCCCTCAGCCTGCGTGCTACAGCCGCTGCCTTTCACATGGGCGTATGATAAGGACCCCACCTCTTCCTAGCTTCCCAGGGCTTCTCGCAGACCCAAAATGGTCTTCTCTGTCCGTGTCACTGAGGCCTTTTCCACCTATCACCCCAAAGGCTTAGGAAATCTCTCCCAGTTCCCAGCTCACGTTCACAGCCACCACTTCCAGGAAGCCCACCGGGAGTGATCTGAGGGAGAGAGAAGACCGGTAATGTTTCCATGAGTTACCCCATGTTGCGCCACTGCTCCCACCCCCGGCCTGTTAGAGGACCCCGTACCGCCGGCTCTGCAGCAGCCACGCCTGAAAAGTATATGGAAATCCTATATTTGTGAAATTATATTCATTATTAGGAGATCTGGATTTCTGGTTTCCAGGGACCCTGCTCCGCCACCACGGTCTGTCTGTGCGACATCCTTGGGCCTCAGTGTCCTCGTCTGAAAACGAGGCTGTCGGAAAGGTGGTCACCAGGGCTTTCTGTAACGCTCTTTGATGACACTCCTACTTCACGCCGTTCCCTGGTGAATTATTAGGTAAAGAGAAGAAGCCCTTTGAGAAGTGTGTCAGTGCCTTCCCGCTGATTGATGCCGTGGAGCAGGTCGGGGCCGTGTCTTCGGGGGCGGGGGACTTGCCTGTGCGCCGTGATGTCTTCATAGATTGCTCCTGCCTTGGGCTGAGTTCTGTGGCCTGTGGGCTGGGCCCGGGCTCTGCCATTCTGCTGGCGCCTCCTCCCGCACCCTGGATGCTGACGGGTCCGAGGGGCCAGGGCGTGGAGGCGGACGCTTCCCCGCCCTCGGCCCCCCTGCCTCCCCTCGATTCTCGCTTCCTGGGAAGACAATTCCTCACAAAGTTTTCCCAGCGGGCTGCGCTGCTGCTCAGCTGACACCGCGGCTGACGAGTTATTAAAAATCCTTCATTATTATTCTGCGCTGTCTCCCTCCCTCCCCCTCCCTGCCCTGCCCCAGGCTTGCGAGGCCCGTGGCTGTCACTGAGAGATGCCTGGAGGCCCCTAGCCAAGCCGAGGCAGCCTTTTCCAGCCCCGCCAAAGTGCCCCCGCCCCTGCAGAAGTGGCAGCTGGCCAGAGGTTCGCACCTGGGTTCCTGGTCCCGCCGGGGCAGGACGCGGGGGGCTGTGCGGGTGTGTGGGTGCTTGGGGGTCCTTACGCCAAGGAATGGCTCGAGAGGGACCTGGGTTCTGGAGACACCTCCGAGGTGGGCACGCCCCAGATGACACCTGGGACCTGATGCTCCGGCCCGCGGAGAAGGAGTGACAGGGCAGCTCCATCATCCCGCTGCCAGAGCTGGGGGTCCACCCGAGCTCATCCATCACCCGTCCCAGTAATCAGATTTGGTGCAGCAAGAACAGAACATAATACTCAGCTCCTGTTCCAGCCTCAGCGATGGGTCCTTGGAGGAGGAGCAAGAGGAGGAGGGGGAGGAAGAGAAGGAGCAGGAGGAGAGGGGGAGGAGGGAGAGGAGGAGGAGGAGCAAGGGGAGGAGGAGGAGGAGGGGCCTGTAGGGAGAGGCCCTGCTCCAGAGTCAGGGGGCAAATAGGCAGGGTCTCCAGAATAGATCAGGGCCTCTAGGGCCCCCTCCCCACTGCAGCGCCCCACCTCCCGCCATGGGTGCCCACAAAGGGCTCCTATGTCCCGTGCCTGGGCCAGGGATCGGGGCGGGGGGCATCAGGGCATGGGAAGGTGCTCCTGAACTGGAGCCCGTTCGCTTCCTCGCTCTGGATTTCCTCTGCTCAAGCTCAGCTCTTCACACCTAACTCACTCCTCCTCGGGTCCCAGCACAGCGACCTCTGCCCCTGAGCCTCAGCCTTGTTCCGCCCCCTGTCCTAGGGCAGAGCGCCTCAGGCAGCTGGCTTCGGACTCCAGCTGAGAGCTCAGGGCCTACACCCCTCTTTGTTTTGGTCCCCAGGTTGAGCTGATGCCTTTGTTTTGTTCACCCCAGTGAGCTGTGACCATCCACCCAGAGGCACAGGGCAGCAGTGAGCTGAGATCAGTCCGTCAGTGAGGCTGCGTTAGGGACGGGGGCTCTGAGGACGCCCAGAGCCGAGGCGTGGGGCTGACGGGCACGGGCGTTGGCAGGGGCGTCAGGCCTGAGCACGTTACTGTTACTGGTGGGGGTCAAGGTGTGGTTTCTGTGCTCGTCTATTCAATAAGCTGCTGACCAGGCTCTAAGGGAGTTTGAGATGCTGGCCACCTCGAGGCTCCAGCCAGTTGGGATTCGGGGTTGAGTGACTGTCGGAGTTAGTGTTGGCGTTGAGGTGGGCTGGGGGTCACGTGTGGGGCTGGTGTGGAAATGGGAACAAGGGCTGGCGTGAGGCTTCTCCTTCCTCCCGGGCTCGGCTCTGCCCCTGAGGCCCCTGGACTTACTGGAAGCCGGTACTGACAGCCTCCCCCTGCCGGTCCTCCCGGGGTCCGCCCTGCTCCTTCCCTCTTGCTCCTCCTTCCGCCCTCCCTGCGTTCCTGCCACAGCCCAGTGGTCCCACAGCTTGGTCCTGGAGCTCCGACCCCTGCCCCCCTCCTTCTCCAGCTCCCTGTCCCGGGCAGGACAGGTGAGCCATGAGCTCCCACCGCCACCTGCCCTGCACCTCTGCGCACCTGCCCCGGGCTAGCTCCCATCTCTGCATCCTGCACCTTTCTGTCTCCAGAACAGCCAGGGTTCTAAGTGACGTGACCGCATCACTCCCTCCCTCCTTGTTTGGTCCATTTTCCAGGGTCTGCCAGTCTGCCCTTCCTCCTCCACTGACTGACTTCCGAGAACCTTCCTTCCCATCCCCCCAACTCACCTCATCACCTCTCACCGGCCCTCATCAGTCCCATGGGGCAGAGGCCTCCTGGGACACCTGCCCCTCCAGCGGCCCAGCAAGGAGCTGGTGATTTTGTTGGGAAAAGTCGTGACTATGGGAGAGGAGGTGTCGGGGAATACTGGAGTCGGGGCGCGGAGTAGGTGTCTCCCCCTCCCTTGTCTCTTGCTCCCGGGTGAAGCAGTGAGGCCCCCAGGTCATCCCTCCCCTCTCCCCATTAGCCCCATGCCAAGACTTCGGGACGGCTGGATAAAGTGCCAGGATCTCCAGAGAGGCCTGGGAAGGAAGGTCTAGAATGATCTGAGCAAAAGCCAGACCACTCTCTGCCACCTTCCATTTCAGAGAACCTGCACACATGCTTGCTGAGGGCCGGGGTTCCAGAGGCTTCTCTGTTCCCCAGTGTCCTCCCTGGCCATCCTGTGCCTCTCCCTGGCTCGCGGAGCCCTTGTGTGCTCCTTCGGAGACCCCCTACCCCAGCCCATCCATCCTTGGAGGAGCTGAGCCTGATTGACTCTGAAAACCAGGGGAGGCACAGCACTCTTTGGAATGCACGACGTTCTGTCCCCGTCTCCGGGAGATAATCGAGGGGGAATATTGGCTCATCCAGGAAACGAGGTGCTAAATTTGTTGTGAGATCCGTGTCACAAGCAATCAAAGGGAACTTCTCCCCATCGAGGGCTGGGCAGCGAAATGAGGAATCATTAGGTTGTTGCGGAGGTGGGGAACACCCCCCCACTCCCCGGTGGGGGACAACACCGCACACCCACTAGGGAAGGAGAGAGCCAGACGCAGGGAGGTGGGAAGGAAGAGGCAGGCTACCTTCTGCACATTCCCCTACGCCTGCACGTCGGACGCTCTGCCACAGACCTCATCCAGCTCCTCTTCGTGCCGCCTTAGTGAGCACCTCCTTCCGGGACCTGCTTCTGGCTTCTCCTCTGGTTCCTGGGTGGCCCTGAGGCTGACACGGGACAGGAGACAAAGGGGCGAGGGAGCAGGGCTGGGCGACCCCAGATCAGTGAAGGTGTTGGTGAGCAGAAGAGTTGAAAACGGCGAGTGCGGGGGGCATCTGGGGGGCTCAGTCTGTTAAGTGTCCGGCTTTGTCTCAGGTCATGATCTCACGGTTCGTGGGTTCGAGCCCCACGTCGGGCTCTGTGCTGACAGCTCAGAGCCTGGAGCCTGCTTCGGATTCTGTGTCTCCCTCTCTCTCTGACCCTCCCCTGCTCATGCTCTGTCTCTCAAAAATAAATAAAAAAACATTAAATTAAAAAAAAAAGGGCACGTGCGGGAAGTTGATGAGGGCACAGACCAGAGTGGCCAGTTTGGGTGGGATGGGGTGGGAAAATCAATACCTTTCTTATACCGGGAGGCCTGCCTGGAGGAGGGGACTGAAGGTTGCTAGGCCGTGGCGGAGTGCCGCATGCACACGTGAGGCGCTCTTCCGTTTCTGTTCGCCGCTGACCTCCGTCAGGGCTGCCCTGGCTCTGGCGAGTGTGTGGGCCCCAGGAAGAGGTGTCAGCAGGCACAGGCTTGAAGAGAAGGTCTCTCCACGGACCTTTGTCACGCGTCCCCCACCTGTGTCCTGCAGACTTCCGGCAGTGGTTAGCTGAGTGGTGTCAGCGGTCCCGGCCCCCCCTGTTTTGTACCCCAGCAGAGGAGCAAACCTAGGCGGCACAGGAGGGTCAGGGGCGGACAGAATCCGGGTGCGCAGCCCTGCGGGCATCAACCCCGCGGGCCCACCTCCTGTGGGGCCGCCTACTGAGTGCCGCCAAGTCCGGACCCTGCGCCCACGGTCGTTGATTACAGAGCCCGCGCTTCGGGGGACCCCTGGGCTCCTGCAGCAGATTAACATTCCAGGCCCCTCGCACGCGCAGGATGGACCGAGTCCGATGGATCGATCCCGCAGCTTTCCTTTAGGCAGGATTGATCCAGATGACCCCAGCTTGGGGCCCTCAGAAGTGCCTTTGCGGGAAATCTTTTTAATGGAGATTAATTGGAAAAGCCAAGAATGTCCTAGTTATGGTGGCTACATGTCAGATGCACAGTAACACAGACAAGCTCACAAGACGCGAGAATGCGAAGGACACAGGTACTCCGCATGCGCACGCACACACACACACACACACACAGCAGCCACCTTCCTGCTTCTGACTCGCCCGTCGGGGCTGACACCTCGCGGCTCTCTCTGCATCTTGGGTCAGCCACCTGGCTTCCACCGTCGTCTTTCTGCGTCTAGACCTCTGTCTTTGTCTGTGTCCAGTGCCTCTCAACAGCATAGAAGTTTCTGGAAGATGGAGACTGAGGAATGCGCAGAAGGAGAAAGTGTTTATTTTTATTTTTTATTTTGTTCTGGGGAGGGGGAGTGGGGCAGAAGGAGAGGGGGAGAGAGAGAGAGAATCCCAAGCAGGCTCCATTGCCAGGACAGAGCCCGATGTGGGGCTCGATCCCACAACCCCGGGATCATGTCCTGAGCCAAAATCAAGAGTTGGATGCTCAACCGACCGAGCCACCCAGGCGCCCCAAAAGTGTTTAGTTTTTAAAGAGCCATGCCCTTAGTTCCAATTTCTTTCTGTGCCTGAATTCCAGTGACTTCCAACCGCTCACTGCTCTCCCCACGGCTTGGCTCACTCTGTCCCCTGGTCTGGAATGCCCTCCCCCCATCTTCTGGCTGTTGAACTCCTGCCTGGGTCCTCAGGCCCCAATGCACTTCTGGTCACTAAGTGTGTCTTTATTGAACATCTACTACGTGCCAAGCAAAGCCTCCAGGGTCCAGCCTGTGCAGTGGAGGAGGCCAGAGTAGCAGAGGCTAGATACGGGTCTCAGGCCATGCAAAGACCAGTACGGGGATTAGACGTATGGAAAAGTGCAGCATCCACTGATCTAAAGTACTTTCCTCTCTGTTGCTCCTTCATGGCCCTCGTCATGCTGTGTTTGCCTGGATAGTTGGCTGTGGCTCCTAGACTGTGCGCGGGCACGTGGGACCAGCCCAGAGCCCAGGACAGAGCTTGCTCTGCATTCAACCCCAATAACATATTTATCACACGAGGGGATAAATACTGAGTTGAGCTGACTTTCTCTGGGCTCAGTTGCTTTATCCATAAATTATCAATTCAAATAGTCAAAGAGCAAGCATTTATTGAGCACCTACTATGTGCAAAGCACTTTTGCCCTAGTCACTTTGCACCTGTGTGATTACATCTGTTATCTCAAAGAGGTTACAAGTCTTGTGAAAAAGGAAAATACAGTGTTGCTACAGACCAAGCTGTGGGTCTAAACAGACACGACTCTATGCTCCGGCCCCATTGCTGACGTGTTGAGTCTCATGATTAATTGCCCCAAGACAAAAGCTTTCCTTTTATCTTCGCCTGCCATCCTTAGACTGTTTTTTGACCTGTTCTCTTCTCTGCCCCTGTGCTCTGTTGAGTTTCTTCCTTTTAAACTTTGGTCCCGCAAACCATTTCCGTCCACCTCGATCCAACTGTTACAGATTGATGGTGTGATAGGCGCCTGTCTACGTCAGAAGAAAATACAGGAGCCGCGTCAATAGAATCACAAAGCACCAGAACTGAAAGAGACCTTGAATATGACCCCGAGCCATCGCGAGCGTTGGGGACAGGCGCCCATGCACCCTTATCTGACCCCCTCTGGGGCTGGGGGTGCACTGCCACGGACTCCTGGAGAGTTCTATATGGACAAAAACAAGCCTGCTCCCTTCGGGCCAATGTCTGGCGTGGAGGCTGGTAATGGAGGCCAAGTGTTGGGGCCCGAGATGCCGCCGGGCTTGCGGTGCTCTGCGCCGCGGGCCTTTCTCAGAGGTGCTGCGGGGCCCCGCCCCCCTGCCTTCCTGTGTGAGTGGCTCGCCTGGTTCTTAGTCTGGTCCATCTGGAAGTGCTGGAGAAATCTTCGAGGTCATCTGTGATGAGGGCTCCCGGCTCCAGAAGGAGATAAAGCCTAACACCTAGACCTCCTGGGCTTTTTCTTTCCCTTTTTTTTTTTTTCTTAAATTTTGAGGGGAAGGGGCAGGAGGGGCTGCAGAAATACAAAAAAGCTCATTCAATTCAGAACTGGACACGTGTCCTTAAGAGCTCCTGCTTGGCAAGAGCACACCTGAGTCTCCTGGCTCTTTTTTTTTTTTTAATTTACTTTGGCGAGAGAGAGGGAGACACAGCAGCGGAAGCAGCTCCAGGCTCTGAGCCGTCAGTACAGAGCCCGATGCGGGGCTCGAACCCAAGAGCCCTGAGATCACAACCTGAGCCGAAATCAGACCCTTAACCGACTGAGTCCCCAGTGCCCCCCACCCCCCGCTCTGACTCTTGGTTTCAGGGTGAAGGAGAGAGAACTCCTCTTACTTCTGCCCACCTCCGTTTTCCGGATTTCTGAATTGATGGTATTTATTCTGGAGACCGTTCCTCAAAGTGCCAGGCCACCTCTCCGGAGAGGGTCTGGGGAGCAGCCTGCGTTTCCTCCTGGCCTTCCAGGCTGCAGCGTGGGGTGGGGTGAGGGGGACTCCAGGGTCGCATTCTGGCTGCTGCCAGGCTGCATGAGGAAGCCACATTCCTAACGGGGCAACTGAGAAGGCATCCTTGAGCTGAGGAGAACTTGCACTTGGTGTGCCGAGGCCCCGGGGCGAGGGAGGGCGGCCGGGCTGGCTGGCAGCAGGTGAGGCTGGTGCACGGACCCCTCTGGAAGGCCCCCCCCCCAGGACACCCATGGGGGGACCCGGCCAGCGGCATCACTGGGCCATCTGCTCTGTGGGGAGAGACCAGGCCTGGAATTTCCTCAGATGCAGCCCCCCCCTCCCCATCCTCTCCTCCGGCCCTGCCTGGCGCTAATCCTTTCTGAAATCCCTTCCATTTCTCAAGGATTTCACTCCTTTCCTTTGACCTAGATGCTCCCGCCTGGCCAGAAGGCGGCCTCAGATCCACACCCCTGCCCCTCCCGCAGCGCCCCAGGGCCTCCTCACTGTCCAGCGTCCTCCGTCCTCCTGGCCGTATTTTTCGTCGCCTCCCTCTCGCTGTCCCTTCCCCTCCCTCCTTTTAGAGGAGGGTTTCCAGGTAAGGACTCGTCCTCTGCGGACGGGGCCTCCGTAGTGGGGAGGCCGACCCGTCCCCAACACATCCTCCTTTGCTGACCCTCCGTTTCTTCACATAAAGGTGTTGGATTAGTGACGAAGGCCTTGGGCCACTCTGACCTTCAGACTCTCTTTCTAATTTAATTTCCTGGTTTCCCTTTCCTGTCTGTCTTGTTTCTGTCTCTTTCACACCCCAGGGGCACCTCAGCACCTTCCTTCCTTTCTTCTTCCTTCCCATCCCTTCCTCTTTCTTTGCTCCTTTGCCTCCCACTCTGCGGGCATGGGGACGGGCTAGGGGGCAGCAGGTGCAGGGCTGGGTGGGGACAGAGGGCAGAGGGCCTGCTTCCCTTGCTGCCCCTCCCCACGCCCCTCCCGCACCATTCCTTGTGCCTGGCTCCCACCTCCTCGGCCTCTGCCGCCCTTCTCCCCTCTCTGTCTCCTGTCTGCCTTAAGTCCTTGCCAGCCACCTGCCCCTCTCCTGCACCGCCCTCCCACCGAAGCCAGATTGAAATCCGGGTTTTCAGCAGAACCGTCCACTGTCCCCCACCCCCCTTCCTGCTCCCGCTGTCATACCTGCTATAGCCAGCCCCCCTTGGGCTCACAGTGCCCTTGTCCTTCCCAGAAAACATTCCCAGGGTCCCCTGCCAGGGCGCATTTGCATAGAGTTGTCAGATCAGGTTTGGCCCAGGTGTCGTTGGGCTGGCAGGGCCGAGGGGGCTGGAGGCCCAAATGGGAGCCGGCGGAGGAGGGAGTGCACGTTTCCAGCTGCACCTGCCAGGCTTTCTTAGCTCGGGAGCTCAGAGTCCTTGTGAGTGGGCCTGCGCTGACGGGTCACCTCAGAGTCCGGGCTGCCTGCCCCCTTCCCCCCTCCCCCCACCCTGAGCTTAGCGCAGGGAATGCAGAGAGCCCTGGTGGGGGGGGTGCCTTGGAGCGGAAGTAAAGAGGGGCCTCCCCTCCTTGTGCTGGGTCCCCAGCTGGGTCTTCTGCATCGTGGTCCTAGTGTCACAAAGCAACGGACTGCCCTCTCCCCCCTGCGGGGAGGCCACCAGAGGGGCCTGGTTCTCCCTCACAATCTAAGAGGGACGGGCACAGCGCTGAGTCCTTGGAGGGTCAGCAAGGTCTGGCTGAGGCCCCGGGACAGCAAGCAATGCTGTGGAACCTTAGAACGTCACAGCGGGAAGGCCCTTGGGGTCCAAGTGTTCAGCTCCCTGTCTTTATAGTTTAAGGAAACTGAGACCCAGACAAGTGAAGCCACCTCCCCAAAGTCACTGGCCCAGTGGGGGCAGAGCCAGGGCCAGAGAAGGCCGCATCCCTGACTTCCTGCCCACAGCGTGGCTGTCCCTCCCTGGCCGGTGCTGGGCCGGGCCCCGTGGTCTCTTTCAGGCTTCTGTCCTGCTCTGTGACTAATGCACTGACCCAGACCAATAAACCCATGCTCCGTGCCACTGGGAGGACCAGCCGGACCCTGCGGCCAGCCTCTGCAGCTGGCCTCTGTGGTCTGCTCCAACACAAGGAAACCAGGCCAGATTGTGGCCACTTGTAAAATCCCATCTGGTCCCTGGAAAGAATCCCCTTCGGCTGTCCCCACCATACACCGGCCTTGGAGATGGCATCAGGCGGGCTTGGCTTGGCAGGCTGGGGGGAGGGAGGAGAGACCGGCTCTTCTGCCCGTGACTTGAGGTGGGGGGAGGAGGAGGGGGAGCTTGGTGGATAGGTTGAGTCAAGGCACTCTGGCCCCTGCAGTCCAGGGTGACTTTCTCATGTCAGACCGTGACGTGAAGGCTGGCAGACGGCAGCGCGGGGGCACTGACAGTCTGAATGTTTGCAGACTCGTCTGGGGGCTCACCCCGAGGTCTGCTCCCAGCCACACCCGAGGGTACCTGCTGGGAGCCTCCTGCCCCCTGGTTCATCGCCTGTCAGGGCTTCTCGAAACAGCCGCGTCCCATATGGACATTTTCCGACTGTGTCCTCCAGATCAGCAGAGCCACAGCCCCAGGGTCCTGAGCCCCCTTCTGCTGCATCTGTGTGTCTCTGCGCCCAGTGTCCTTGCTCTCTCCGCCCCAGCCAGCACCCCTCCCGCCCTCCCTCGCTGCTTCCCTCCCTTCTGCTGCCTTCTCTCCTCTATCAAAAGTGCAAATCTCCCTTCCTCCTCTCCTTTCCCCTTGGCTGGCCCAGCCCCGGAGAATCACAATCCTCTTTTCTGCGTGAGATGAGACGCCAACGGGAGGGGCCCTCCCTGGCTGCTGTATTTTTCATAGAGCAGTAAGGGAACGGCTGGGGCTGGGGAGAGCGTCTGGGGGGGACGGTGGGCGAGCGAAGATGTGAGAGCAGGCAGCGGGGCCAGTGGGGCTGGAGGAGGAGTGCAGCGTGGAGAGATTTAGTTCCATCTGAAAGCTGTCGGTGCGAATCAAAGGCTTCCCTTTGAACCAGCAGCAATCTGGAGTGCAGAACTCGGGGACGGCTCCGCCCAGGGGGCTCATTACTGTGTGTTTGATAAATCCGGGGAGACAGGGCCCGGCCTCCACCAGCCCCTCTCTGCAGCCCAGCTTCCTCGGCCTCTCGGGAGCTTGGCCCCGCTCCCTCTCTGGTCAGGGCTCTGGGAGCGCATGTGCCGAGGCCCGGGCACAGACAGGGGCCCGTGGAGAGCAGAAGCACGTGCCTGCATGCACTTGTGCAAGAGGGGTGTGTGTGTACCAGCGAATATGTGTTCAAGATGGGTGTGCATGCACCAGCAAACATGTGTGCACCTGCTCCGTATGGGACTCCTGTATCCACAAGGAGCACATGGTGTGTGTCTGAGAATCCGTACGCTAGAGGTCACTTCCTGGTTCTGAGTCAGAAATGGAACTCGACCTCTGTCCTTACCAGGCCCGGCGGGAATGGGAGAGGATGCTGGTGCAGGTGGCCTCTCCTGGCGTAACCAACTCTGGAGAGCAGTGCTGGAAGGCAGTGTCGCCTGGGAACAGGAGGGCTGAGGAGGGGAGAGGAGAGGGTCCCCCAGGGGATGGCATCAAGGGGACATGCGGAGGCACCAAGGGACCAGCTTGCACGATGGCCAGGCTGAGCCGGGAGGTCCCAGCAGTGGTGAGAGTGGGGAAGACAGCAGTAGCCAGGTGGGCACGGTGACAATCTGGGAGCCAAGTGTCCTGGCCCCTTGCTTTGCTTCCTGGCCCCGCTACTCACCAGCTGCTCGGCTGCAGGGAAGTTGCTTTGCTCTGAGCCTCAGCTCCTTACTGGGGAGAATGACGGCACCTGCCTCATTGGGCTGCTGTGCTCAGGAGGCGCGCGGAGGAGGAGGCGCGCGCCCCGGGAGGTGGGTGCGCGGCCCCGGGAGGCGCGGGCCCTGGAGGTGCGGAGTCCCGCGAGGTACCAGGCGCAGGAAGAGCACGACCCTTGGATGTGCACGACCCCGGGAGGAGTGCGGCCCGAGACTGGCACTTAACAGTCAGGGGCTGTTTGTTACCACTGCTGCAGGTGGACGTTGGTGGCTTAAGAGTAACGTTTCTCAGATTGCCGAAGCCTCTCTGGGCGCTGTTGACGTCCTCTCAGCCCTGGGGGCCTCGCTGTCCTCCGCGTAGGGATGTGCCCGCCCAGCTTCTCCTGTGGCTGTGACAGCGCAAGGGCCAGGCCAGCCCCACGTGAGGAGCACTGCCCTCCCCCGAGGCCACCAGAGTGACGCTGGGAGCCCGAGGCGAGGAGTGTGGGTCGGAAGTCGTGGAGGGTCCCTGGGCAGGGGGGCCGCCAGGAAATGCTTCCTGCGTATTGCTGCGGCCCCGCGGGGGACACGCATCTGAGAAGACCGAGTTCACTCTCATCTCTGCCACTAAATAATGTCTGTGCCTTAAGCGCCCTGAGCCTCATTTCCCTTTCCTCTAAAATGGAGACAGCAGCCACCAGCGAGCGGTGGATTACCAGGCGTCTCTAAGGCACCTGCCTCGGTGCCCGGCGCAAAGCTGGCCTCTTGTAATTGGACGTTATCATTATTAAGGGGCATTGCTGGGACTGAAGGGACGAGAAAGGCAAATCAAAGCGTCTCTGTTCCCCGGGGGCTCCGGAGTGACTTGTAATCCAAGGCAGGCTGTGAGGAGGCGGTAACCAGAAGCCCAAACAAGGTGGGGGCAGAGTGGGGGAGGGGCTTGGAGTGGGGGGGGGCAGGCCTTGAGAGGTGGGAGGGGCAGTCAGGGGGGCCTGGGGAGTGAGAGGTGGGAAGGCAGTGGAGGGGGGTGCCCAGGGAACCTGAAAGGAAGGAGGCCAGGGGGTGGAGGGTGGGGAGGTGGTGGGAATGGGGGTATCTGCAGCTCTGACCCTTCCTCGGCCTGTGTGAGAAGCACGAGCCCCCATTCCCCACCCCCCCATGGGATCCTCATGTCTCCCCAGCTGTTGACCCGCCTGTGGACCCCTGGGGGTCTCCTGATCCAGGTGGGGCACCAGGAGCCTGGCCAGCCTCCCGGCGCACATGCCTAAAGGGAAGAAGTGTGCCGTACACCAGAGGCCCTCTGCGTCTCCCCCTCCATCTCCGGGACCCCCGCCTGCCTGCTCCTCTGCCTTGGCCTGGCTCTGTGACCTTCGGGCTCTCTGTGTCACTGGGTCCAGCCTGCTGCCTTCCCTGCTGACTCCCCACCTCTCCCCACCCCACTCCTCCTCACCAGGAGTCTGCCTGCCTGCTTCTCCACATCTCATTCCCACCCCTCGCTCCCCCCGGCCTCCCCTCGCCTCGAGTCCGTGTGGCCCCACGCCTGTCCTCATGATGACTGCTCACGACTCCCCCGCACCCTTGATGGTGTCTGAAGACAGGGAGGCCGCAGATCAAAGCCGGCGGGAAATCATTCCCCAGGAGCACACCTGGCAGATCCCGCTGCCCTCCCCCCTACCACTGGAGCTGCAGGGGCAGGGTGGGCGGGGTGGGCCAGGCTGGTGGGCAGGGAGGGAGGGCTGTGGTCGTGGTCTGCCTGTGGTCAGGCCGCCGAGACCCCCCTCCCCACAGTGAGCCGTGGCAGTGCATGTTTGGAGCCAGAGGGGGGTGTGGGCCCAGATGGGATGGCGGTTTGGCCCCAGTTAGGCTCCGCTCTGTCACACACGGTGGGAGGGCCAGGCCCCCAGGCCCTGGAGGCGTATGTGTGTTCTGGGGTGTCCTTGTGCATCCCGCCCCCAGCACTGTTCTTGGGTCCCCGCAGGGACAACCTAGCCTGTCCCCTTCTGTCCCCTGCCCTGTCTCTGCCTTCGCAGGAGGCACACTCTGCCTCCTTTCCTTGATGGGGTGGGGGTGGGGGGGAGACAGAAGTGCTCACTTCCTGGAGCACCTGCTGTGGGGCTGGCAGCCAGGCCACTGTGCTGGGTGGGTGAGGGCTGGGGCCCTGAGGGACACAGCCCAGACTCCAGGGGCCACCAGGGCTTAGGCACAAGGCTGGGCAGCCCAGTGGGCGCCATCCCACAGCAGACGTAAGAAGGGCTCGGGGCGAGCGGGGAGTCGTGGAAGACTTCACGGGTCATTGCTTCCATCCCCCTGTCTCCCCGCTAACCTGCTTCAAGTAGGCCTGAAGCAAAGCGAGTTTTCCTCTTAGATCCCTGAGTCGATGGATGCCACCTTCTCTGTCACATCCCCGCTCCAGTCTCTGGGGGGCCTCTAATGATCCAGCTGCCCAGGGTGAGGAAAAGCTGTAGTCACCAGTTAGTGGGCACATGCAGGGCAGCTACCAGGCCTGCCGTATGCCTGACCCCACGTGCCACAGAACCCAGGAAGTAGGCCTTATCGTGCCTCGGTTTACCAGTGAGAAAGGGAGGCTCAGAGAGTGACCTGGCCAAGGTCACAGTTAGGAAGGGGCACCGGCACTGTGCAAACCCAAGTCTGTCCCCAACATCTGTGCTCCCAAAAGGAACCCTGCACTTGGTGCCCAGACTTATCACTGTGCAGGTCAGCTGGGCTGGGGGAGAGGTACCCCCAAGCCACCCGGCTCCTCCCTCCGGCAAGGTCTGCGTCTCTGCTCCCACCACAGGGCTTCCCCCTCCATCCTGCCACCCGGTCCCGGAGACCTCGGCGGGACACCAGCGGGACACCCACGCAAGAGAGCTGAGAAAACGAGTCCCGTCTCTGAGCCGGGGTGATGGGCCACCTCACTCCCGAGCCCTTGACTTGGGCTCTGGGACGTGGGAAGGAGAAACGTGCATGGGGACTGGGGGGGGAGCTTGCAGCCTGTAGCAGCACTAGAGAATGCGCAAAGATATGAATAAATTTGAATAATAATGAGGGCAATGCCTGAATTAATAATGCTGGCTGCTCACCTGACCCACCCCCTCCCCCAGGATCTCAGCACCTGCTGCTGGAATCCCTGGAAATAGGGGGTGGAGGGCAGGTCAGCAGAGTCGTGGACTGTGAGGAGGGGCCGTGTCGAAGTTCCCGGCCCCGCAGACCCTGAGAGTAAGGAGGCCACCTCATTGTATTAAATCATACACTGGCCATCACTCCCAGCCCTGCCCCCTCTCTCTCTCCGTCCCCTTTGTGTACAGCAAACAATGTGGGTGTCAGATGTCCAGGGAGACTCAGAGGGAGGCGACAGCACGGCCCTTGGCTTTGGAGGAGAGGATCCCTTCCTGGTAGAAACGGATACTGCAAAGGCCCCCACCCACCAGCTGCCTTCTACCCCATGGCAAAAACATGGGCATGGACTCTTATAGTTTGG
>NC_043702.1:172752440-172766410 GCF_006229205.1 Suricata suricatta | reverse complement strand
GGGGGCAGCCCCGCGGAGGGGGGGGGGGCGGTTGGCGAGTGTGCGGAGCAGTGGGCTCCGGGCCTGTCGTGGCCCTTCGGGGACCCAGGCGGCCTGTGGACGCGCCTGCCCTTGTGGGCTGCTGCGCGCCTTCTCCGGGACACTGGCTGCGCAGGCGCGCACGTGCGCTCCCTCGCGGTGCCCGTATGACGCATGCAAGGGTCCGGTGGCATATTCGTGCCCCGGGATTGAGGGGGTGGGGGTATGACCGTGGCGTGGACACAGCGGGGGGCGGAGCCGCCCGGGACCTGGAGCGCGGAGCCCTGCCCCTCGCTCCCCCCACCTCCCGCCCCTGCACCCTCGGGTAATTTCCTCGCCCCCTGCACTCAGCGTCTTGTCTGTAGCACAAGAGGGCTGCACCGCCCCGTGATACACGCTGCACCCTCCCTCTGACGGCTGAGCCTCGAGTCCAGAGGGCCGCGGGGAGGGGGGAACCCGGCGGGAGTGGGTGCATCGTGGAGGGCAGGGCCGGGCTGCAGGGGGGCAGGGGCTGGGGCGTGGCCCCTGGGTGGGACTCCTTCCCGCCGCGTGGCCTCACCGCGTGCCCGTTTGGCTTTGCCAGGAACCCAGACCCGCTTCAGCCAGGAGCCAGCTGACCAGACAGTGGTGGCGGGTCAGCGGGCCGTGCTCCCCTGCGTGCTGCTCAACTACTCGGGCATCGTGCAATGGACCAAGGACGGGCTGGCGCTGGGTATGGGCCAGGGCCTCAAAGGTGAGTGGGCCGCCCCCCAGCCAGCATCCTGCTCGCCTGTCCTTGTGCCCCTCCCCAGCACACACCCCTGGGCCGTCGCCCTTCCTTAGCTCCTCTCTGCGTCTCTGTGCTCCGGCCTCCCCTCTCCCACCTGTGTGAGGCCCAGCCTCTCCTCTCTCCTCCTGAGCTCTGCCTCCACTGCCCTCCCAGCCCCAAACCTTTGCCTTTCTGCCAGAGAGATGGAGGGAAAACCAGAGACCTTTACATAAGAGAGCTGCAGACAGACAGACAGACAGACAGACGGCAGGAGGAGAGGTCCTCCGGGTAGAAGGAGGTGAGGCCGAGTCTCCTGCAGGAACCAGGGAGAGGGCACGGGTACCCTGGTCCTGCAGGCGCCTCCCGCCAGCCTGGCTTTGCTCCAGACCCTCTCCTGCCTCTGCCCAGGCGACGTCTGCTCAGAGGCCGAAAACCCATTTTAACATCAGCGGAGCACTTATTTATCTAGGCATTCCAGAAGACTTTCTTAAGCACCGCGCAGCCAGCGCTGAAGCCTAGAGAACGATTCAGTACCACAAGCCCAACAGCTTCCTATATCACACTGCAGGGGGAGGGACTTGGGGGGCCTCCCGGCCGTGGGTGCGGAGTCAGACACCCCGTGCTCGTCCTCCCTCTGCCGCCTGCGAGCTGGGTGGCCTCAGGAAAGCCACTCCCCCTCTCTGGGGCTCACTTTACTACTGTGTAAAAACAGGTATGATCGTCACACAGGCTTAGGAGTGGCGTTGTGACTCTTGAACCAAACGAGAGAAGATGCTGTGTGACAGGTCATGGTCACAGTGAAACAGCGTCACGACGCAAGCGTGGGGAGGAGGGGGGCGGGCAGGAGGGGGGCTGTGTATTCTTATTCCTTTTGTTGCCCAGGGTTTAGGATTGTTTGCTCTGGGGTCTGCAGATTAGCCCAGGGAGGGGCATTTGTCCATGCAGGGAGGGAGAGAGACGGGCTGGTGGGTCTATTGATGATAGAGAGAGAGAGAAACTGAGAGAGAGAGATCAATAGATATGGGGTGAGAAGGATCGATATTCCCTGGACGGAGGGAGATAATGGGAGGGAGCCGGTGGGGAGCCCGGGGGGAGGGTCCCCGGGAGGGGGTGCGAGCCCACAGGGGAAGGGTCCAGAGGCTCACAGGCCCCCCTGCCGCAGCCATGGCTTCTCCGGGGACTGTGTGGGTAAGGGGCTCCTTCAGGGGCCCGGAGGACCCTGCCTCATCCGCCCCTCGCATCGCAGTGAGGGTGCGGCCTTGGCCTGCCCCGCTCCCACTGCCCCCGGGGAGGCCCATCTGTGCTGCAATGCCCTATATTTCCAGCGCCCACATGCCTTCTCTCTCTCCCTCTTTTTCTCTCTGCTTTTTTTCCCTCTTTTTTTCCTATTTTCATGAGAGACATTTGTCTGCAAACAGCTCTGGAGACTTCTGCTCACCTCCCCCTTTGGGCGTCCCTGTCGCTCCTGCTCCGGGGGTGACATCACGGTGTCGCACCTGGGACGCCGTCCCCGACACGCTCCCGGGCAGGGTAGGGGGAGGAGCCCTGGCCCCCGGCGTGGGGGTGAGGAGTGGGCACAGGACCCTCGTGGCCGCGGGCAGTCCAGGCTGGTTCCCAGGCTGGCTCGGGCGGGGGGCTCACCTCGCTCGCCCTGTGTGTCCCTGCAGCCTGGCCGCGGTACCGGGTCGTGGGCTCTGCGGACGCCGGGCAGTACAACCTGGAGATCACGGACGCCGAGCTGTCTGATGACGCCTCCTACGAGTGCCAGGCCACGGAGGCCGCCCTGCGCTCACGGCGGGCCAAGCTCACCGTGCTCAGTAATGCCCCAGCCCCGCCCACCCCCGCCTCCAGCTCTTTCCCCGGTCCCGGGACTCCTCACTTCCTGGCCTCATGCTTGTCCTGCTGCCTGCCCCCCACATCCTTCTCTAAACGCCTCCCAAGGCCGAGTCCGGCAGAGGAGAGGGAAGCAGGCATGTGCGCCTCCCCTGGAGGGACTGTGGGCGCCTGAGGCCCGGCCCGGCATCCTGTGTGTCCGGATGGACATGAGGCTCCCCCTGGGGCAGAGTCGAGGTGGCAGAGACGCACCCCCTCCTGGCCCAGGCTTGTCAGTGAGGGAGCCTCTCCTGTCCTCCCCCTGCTGCTTTCAGCCCCAGCAGCTGCCCTTGGGCTCCTCCTGCTCCTCACTCAGCCCCCACCCCCCTCCACCACGCCCTCTCCTCTCCTCCCGCCCTCTCCTCTCCTCCCTGGGCGCTGACAGGCCTCAGGGGAGCCTCGGGGGAGCAGGACCAGAAGGAATGAGCCCCGAGGGCTGAGCGCTGGGTCAGGGGGCCGTGCCTCTCCTTTCCTTTCCTCCTCCACGCTGTCCCTTCCCTGCTTCCTCCTGAAATCCAGCGAAGTGGGGGTGCCCTCGGGGAGGGAGGAGCTGAGACGCTGAGCTTGGAGTTGGGGAGGGCATGAGAAGTGACAGGGAGTCTTCCTTCTGTCCGGGAACGGCTGGACTAGCAGTCAGGACCCAAAGAGGTCACGACCCGGGGAGATCAGTCCGCCCATCGCTAACGTGTCCTGACGACACCAGCCTTCCCTTAGCAGTTTTTCTCTCTGCCGCTTCTGCCCAGGGAGCTGTGAACCAGGAGGGCAGTGAGGTGACAGGGTGTCAGGGCTCCACAGGGTGGGGACTGAGGGCTCTTCCTCTCCGATTGAGGCATGGCATCCAGTTGGAGGGGGTTAGGTGGGCCCCAGGGATGGGCGTGGGCTGCCATGACAGCACCTCCCATCCCTCGCTGGGGTTCGTGTGAGCCCCGTGCCAGCCCGGGCCAACTGCGGGAACATGAAGTTCTTGGAGTCCTTATCTCTCCTTCCCTCCCCCGCCCAATGGCCTGTGTTTGGGGTCCGAGAGATCCTGGAGGTCTCCCGTCCTAACGAGAAGACCTTGATGCCCTCTCCCCCATCACCCCCAGAGACAGAGTCCACAAAAGGCCAGCCAAGCCCCTGGGCATCGTAGGAAGGGGGCTTATAATGGCATCCGGTGGGTTGGCTCACTCAGGGAAGGCTTCCTGGAAGAGGAGAATATCAGCGGGAACCCTAGATGGAGGACCTTGTTGAAAAAGCTTGCAGGCCACGGAGGGAGAGTGCCCGATGGGGGTGTTGGGTGGAGCATTTGGAGGATACGGTCCATGTGCAGCGCACGGGCCCCCCCAGCCTGTCTGGGTGATTTGGGGGGCACAGGGGGCAGGGCCCCAGGATGCAAAGAGGTGAGAGCGTTCCCTTGCTGTCTCCACCTCAGCCCCTGCTGCCACGTGGGCTGGGGACAGGCTCCCTGCTCACCTGCTTCCATCCAGCGTGGCTCATGGCGCTGGGGCCCATGTCATCCAGGACCTTCTTCCTGGACGAGACAGCAGCCGACCATGCAGGGATCCGTGCAGACCAGCAGGCCCTGAGTGCAGGCTCTTTATCCGGTTCTCTCCACCTGGAACTCCTTGCTGTCCCACTTGCAAGCGTGGCCCCAGCCTCGGGCCCGCCAGCTAGCCAAGGGGAGGTGCCAGGGCTCCAGCGGGTCACCTGCTGTCGTCCAAGCAGCGGAGCGAACAGCCGTCACATGTCACACGGGCCCTGCACATTACAGGCCAGACCCGGCACCCCAGGTGACCTTCGCGAGGGCCCCTGTTGAAGGGACGGAGACTCTGGCCCCGGGGGCCTCAGCCGAGATCACACAGCAGGGAAACAGACGTGCCAGGGCTGGAGACAGGGCAGCCTGCTTAGAGATGACCGCTGTGCGTCCGCAGCGACCCAACGCGGACGGCCGCCCGGCTCGGGGCCCACGTTTCCGACGCTCCAGGACAGCCCTGTCCGGCGCCGGGCTCCACGGGCCTCCAGGCCTCGCTCACAAGGGCTCTCCCGAGAGCCCTCTGGGTCTTCATGGTCATTCCCAGCACAAGGCGAGCGTGGCCCTTTGGGCCCGGATGAACATGGTGCAGCAGGACGATCCTGATCGAAATCCTGCCTCCATCTCTTCATCCCTTCTTCGTCCGTTCAGCTAACATCCCTGAGCTGTGCTGGGCCTCCGGCTTTCAGAGAGGCAGCCCTGCCTTCAAGGGACGTGTGATCTGATCGCCTGAGCATTCAGGAGCCTGTGGGGACAGGACACGAAGAGACCCCCTATTTCTTGGCATCAGAAACCTGACCCCTTTGATCTCTTAAGTTGTTAGCAAGAGCCTACCCTGGCCACTTGTAGGCACCAGAGACGGGGGATGCCAGTGAGGCAGGGAGGAAGGGGTGGCCCTGCTCCTTGGGCCTGGACAGCCCCCACCCCCCGGGAGGTCAGGAGCTCAGAGTACCTGCCTGGAAACCACCCGCGGTCTGGCTGGCGGGTGTGGCAGGGAACTGGACAGCAGGGGTGAGGAGGAGGAGGCAGGAGAGTGCAAGGCTGGCTGGAGGGAGCCTGACCCGCAGGCTGAGGTGCCAGCGATGGCGCCCGCGGCGCTTAGCAGCCGTCGGAGGTATCTGCGCACGGAAGTGGCATCGTCTTAGCCAGCGGTGCCCATGTCGAGGCCACCCCCTCATCCGCCACACGGGCTGGGAAAGGCCTGGGGGGCTGTGCGGGTGGCCTGGGGCGCAGCCCCCCAGGAACAGCAAATACAGGGGTGAGGGCGGCAGCACCCTGCCACGGGGTGGACGTGCAGAGGGAGGGACGCCCCTGGGGGGGGTTGGCCACCGGTGCTGGCCGCCCCCTGAGGGACTGCCCCGCTCGCCCTGCAGTCCCCCCAGAGGACACCCGGATCGATGGCGGCCCCGTGATCCTGCTGCAGGCGGGGACGCCACACAACCTCACGTGCCGAGCCTTCAACGCCAAGCCGGCCGCCACCATCATCTGGTTCCGGGACGGGACGCAGCAGGAGGGCGCAGTGGCCAGCACGGTGAGACGCAGCCTGGCCCTGTGGGGCCCCCCAGGTCCTCTTTCATTCCCACGTGGGCCCGACCCAGACTCGGGGGCCACAGACCCGAGAGGAGACCTTGGAGGCCCTCCTGGTCCCACCATCTCATCCTGTGATTGGGAAGGTTGAGATTAGAGAGGAGGAGGGAGCTGTGTGTGCATGTACGGGTGCTGGGTCTCTCCTGCTAGACCGTAAGCCGCCGCAGGGCAGGGGGGGCTCCCAGGCCGACTCATGGGCCCAGTGTGCACAGGTTCACGGTGCATTCGGTGGTTAGCAGAGACTAAGTACTAGCACCAGCAGCTGCATTGATTAAGCACCTGCTGCATGCCAGGCATGGTGCACGCTGAGCTCCTGGTGGACAGTCCTCTTAGTCCCCACAAGTTCCTGAGGCAGGTGCTCTTTCCTACTCACAGAGATGGCCAGAGAGGTCACTGCCTTGCCTGAGGCCACACAGCCGGCCTGCAGCAGAGCTGGGGCTTATAGCCGCCTTGGGCTGCGCTCTCCCCTGAGCATCTCGACCTGCGGCCTCTAGTTGGCACATTTGTCCGCTTGGACAAGTGAGGCGTTGATGTGGCCATGCTCCCCTGTTCGAGTAGCGAGAAAGCTGTGACAGGGAAGTCATCGAGTGGCCTTCTAGGTGGAGCTGGAATCGGCATGCACACCTCCTGCTGTGCGGGGTCCCCTGTGCCGGCCGTGAGCGGACACACAGGTGTGCCCAGCCCTCTCCGTGCCGGGGGACCCCTGCCCACCCGTGGGCCTCGCAGGGCAGCCCCGGGCGGAATTAGCTCTGCCCTTGACGGGGATGTGACCTTGGGCAGGTTTCTGCTCTCTGGCCTTAGTTTCCCCGTTTGACCAAAAGGAGATTTTGGCCTCACAGGTGCTTAACCTACCACCAAGACATCTGCCACTTTTCTCCTTAAGGGCTACACATTGTGAGATGTTTTGCCAAACAACCTGACTTGCTCACGGCCATTTGGGGTCCCCCTCTCTTGCACTTACTAAAGACGGTGGAGCCCTGGGAAGCAGCAGCGGGGCCAGGACTAGCCCACCGCCCTGGCCCTGCTCCCGCCCGGGAAGGGCGTCCATGTGGCCGTCACGGTGCAGGGCGCTGGCAGTAGTGTGGTTTCCCTTAGGCGGCTGCAAGGTCGACAGCAGCTCCAGGGCCCCGTGACCACCTTCAGGGGCCCCGGGTTGGCCACCACTGGGCTCATGGGTCGGCCTGGGAGCCCCCCCTGCCCTGTGGGGGCTTACGGTCTAGCAGGAGAGACCCAGTGCCCAGTCTCTACGAGGCCAGCCTCTGTGTGCCCGGAGCAGAGCAGGACAGACTGACGGGGGGGTCCTGTGGGCCGGGATGGCCACGGAGACTGCAGACAGGAGGGACTTGCCCTGCCCTCCACATGTCCCAGGAACGAGGCTCAGAACCCCGGGGCCGGGAGGACACGGGAGTGGGCTCAGTTAGTAAGGATGCGCCAACGTGCGTTCCTCGGCTCTGGGCCTGCCGTGTCCTCACGGATCGTGTTCATCGGAGGAAACTGTGTGGTTCCGGGGGGCAGGACCTGTGGGGACTCAGTGTATTTTCTGTTCAGTTCTGTAAACTTAAAACGTCTCTCAAAAATTAAGTCTGTTAATTAAAAAGCAAACCTGGGGGACAGACCAGGGGTGGGGGGAGGGGGAGCGCACTTCTGGTACAAGTTGACGTGCCCCACACTACAAGCCCTTCTCTGGGCCACCCTGACCGCACTGGGGGCGGGGGGGTATGGGGTGGAGGGCTTTTAGCTTGACCCGGCCCCCCGCTTGTCGCGCCCCAGGAGCTGCTCAAGGACGGGAAGAGGGAGACCACCACGAGCCAGCTGCTCATTAACCCCACAGACCTGGACATCGGGCGTGTGTTCACCTGCCGCAGCGTGAACGAAGCCGTCCCCAGCGGCAAGGAGACGTCCATCGAGCTGGACGTGCACCGTGAGCAGGGGTCCCACGGCGGAGCTGGGTGGAGGGGCGGGGTGAGGAAGGGGGGCTGGGCGCCCTCAGAGAATCCTCTGGGGGTCCCAGGACAGACGCTCGCTGCCCACATCCCCTGGGTCCCGTGGTGGGAGTGCCCAGCGGCCGTGGGCACCGGGGGTCCAGAGAAGAGGCATCCGCTGTCAGGCTGCTAGCTCCGGGGTCTCCTCCAGCATGTGACTGTCTGTGCTTTCATTTCTCCGAGCCTCAGTTTCCAATTCCATATACTTGGAAGAGAATCGGGTCCAGACCTACGATCCCTTCTCTGAAATCCCAAACTAGAAGTGATTTGCTGGCAAAACGTGAACCAAGGTTCTTCTTAGTTTGCTTCACCCCTCTGTGACCGTGGGGTGTGGCCCAGACCCCGCTGGGGGCTCTGACAGAGCCAGGGTCTGTGCATACCAGTACCTTCTAAAATGTGAGAAATGCCAAATTCTGAAACAGAGGCTTCAGAGAAGGGACTTCAGGCCTATTCCTGCCTCTCGGGGCCGTGAGGGCACTGAAATGACAGTGTAAGAGTATCCCCAAACGCAGTCTGCCACTCTGGGGATGTTCAGAGTGGTCCCTCCACCCACAGGAGGGAGGGAGCTGGGCAGGCATTGGAGATGCCCCTCCCCCACCCCCTCAGCGAGCCATGTGGGGCCACCCTGACGCCTCGTGGCCACAATGCACCATTACATCCATCAGCTAACTGTCCAGCCTGGGTCCTGCACCCTGGCCGGCCCTCTGGAGGCTCTGCAGGGTGCAGGTGAGGAAGATGCCCTATTTATTGGAGCTGATGCAACGTGACCTCCGATTCCCAGGTCTCCGCACAGTGGGGAGGGCTGGGGGGGTGTGTTGGAAAGACCAAGAAACTCGAGGGACAGACAAGCCCCTTCCTGCCCCCGGCTTTGCAGACCCGCCCACGGTGACCCTGTCCATTGAGCCACAGACAGTGCAGGAGGGAGAGCGCGTCGTCTTCACGTGCCAGGCCACGGCCAACCCCGAGATCCTGGGCTACAGGTGCAAGGCGTGGGGGGCTGGGGCACCCTGGGCCTGGAGTGGGGGGGCAGGGGCGGCGTAGCGCCGCTGGACGTGGCCACCGGGCTCCAAGCCTCGATCCCGCCCTGTGTTGCCGTCTCCCCAGGTGGGCCAAGGGGGGCTTCTTGATTGAAGACGCCCACGAGAGTCGCTATCAGACCAATGTCGACTACTCCTTCTTCACGGAGCCTGTGTCCTGTGAGGTTCACAACAAAGTGGGGAGCACCAATGTCAGCACCTTAGTCAACGTCCACTGTGAGCCGCTGCGAAGGCGGGGCTGGAGAGGGGGCGGGGCTGGAGAGGGGGCGGGGCTGGAGAGGGGGCGGGGCCTTTAAAGGTCCAGGCTGGGGTTGGGGACCCTGGACAGGCGTGGGGAGGCGGGAGGGCAGCAGAAGGGAGACAGGATCTGTTAGAACTGACCCCAGATGAGACCAGGACCGTGACTAGTATGCCCTTCTGCACAGTTGCCCCCCGGATCGTAGTCGACCCCAAGCCCACGACCACAGATATTGGCTCTGATGTGACCCTCACCTGTGTCTGGGTAGGGAATCCGCCCCTCACCCTCACCTGGACCAAAAAGGATTCAAACATGGTAAGATGCCTGCTGCCTGTCTTGAGTTCTGGGGTGGGGGTCAGGTGGGGAAGGGCTCTGCAGGGTGGGGGTGGGGCGAGGGAGGGGCAGCCCTACTTTTCCAGAGGAAGCCAGAGTGCTTCTAGGGTCCTGGGATCTGGGGGAGGAGGGGGTCTGCGAGGAAGACCAAGACCCGCTTCTCCCTGCAGAAGGCTGGCCAGCTCAGTGGTGGTGGGAGGGGCATGCCCCGGGTGCTGGGGAGCAGATCCGGGGGCTGAGTCTACACAGGAGGGTGGGGAGCTGAATTCCACAGGTCTGGAGCTGCCTGCGTCAGAGAGTTCGGGCCACAACTGCAGAACCGGGGTCCCGGCTGCAACTTCCTACCTTGTTCGGCAGGGAAAGCTCTAGGCTGCACCCTCTGTTAAGCCACCGCAGCCCAAGACACCCTGTTTAGCGTCGGGACGCACCCTCTTCCCTTCTGGGCATTCACGTGTGGCCCTTCCCACTTTCTTTCCAATGTGTCCAATGCGGGGGCCCCTGGACCAGGGGCCTAGGCCTCCTGGCACCCCACCTGAGGCTGCTCTCTCTGCCCAGGTCCTGAGTAACAGCAACCAACTGCTGCTGAAGTCGGTGACCCAGGCCGATGCCGGCACCTACACCTGCCGGGCCATCGTGCCTCGGATCGGAGTGGCCGAGAGGGAGGTACCCCTCTATGTGAACGGTGAGCGGTCCCCGGGGCTGGGCCGGGGCGGGCAGGAGCTGCCACGTGGGGCCAGCCCTGACTGCGTCTCCTTACCCACAGGGCCCCCCATCATCTCCAGCGAGGCGGTGCAGTATGCCGTCAGGGGTGACGGTGGCAAGGTGGAGTGTTTCATCGGGAGCACGCCGCCGCCTGACCGCATTGTGAGTGCCGGGACTGTCCCGGGGTCCCAGGACCACCAGCCACAGCTTTGCTGCCAGCTCCCCAGCAGGCTCCGCCCCTCTGCCCCCCCCTTGTCCTCCCTCAGATGCCACCTCCTCTCTCCTTTATTTCGTGACCCCGAGCCAAGAACCTAGTGTTTCGAAGCTTTATGTCATCCGCAGAACAGGGGCAGTGTCCCTGCCTATTAGGGCGTCTGTAAAGTGATGTCAGCAACAGGTGTGAAAGGCCAGGGCACCCCAGCTGCTCTCTGCGCCTCATCCTCTTCCTGGCCCTCCCCCTCCCCCAGCCCCCTCCCCCCCACCACTTCTGCCTTCCTCCTCCTCCCAGCTCCCCCTCCTCCCTGTTCCCCACACCATGAGCCATTAATTCCTTCCATGACCATTAACCGTCAAACCCCTCATCACATTTAATGACCATTTGGCTAACTCCAGGGCTGCCCGGGGACACTTCATTACCACGGCCGCCTGGGCAGCCGGCGGCTCTGCTCCTGGGGGCTTTCCTCACAGAGCTGGGAGGATTGATCCCTGGAAAGGGGCCAGTGCTCAGTCGCTCCCCCTCCCGCGGGCTCTGCTCAGGGAGGGGACACGAGGGGGGGTGTGCCCCGACCTGGGAGGTCAGGGATGGAGGAGCCTGGGGATACCCTCTCTTCAGCAAAAGATCTTCCCTGTTATAAGAGTCTGAGGATGGGGTGTCTGGATTTCTACAACATCAGGGACTACCAAATATTGCCTGCATCCATGGGATGGCTATCCAGTTAGGGATTCCTGCATCTCTCTTGGAGATTCGTATTTAGGAGTTTAAGCCCCAAGAATCTGCACTTTGAAGAATGTCCCCGCAGGCATCTCCACCATGTTGAGAGCCACTTTCCTCCCTGATTCGAGGCACCGGGCCAAGGTTCCAGGCGACGGGGGTACCCTTTGGCTGTGGCAGGGCGAGAGCTGGGCTGGGTGCAGGGACCCACAGGGTGCATGGGCCGAGGATGCCTGGAGCCTGGCCAGGTGTTTCTGCCACCTGCCCCTTCCTTCTCACCACCTGCCCTCCCCGCTCCAGGCCTGGGCCTGGAAGGAGAACTTCCTGGAGGTGGGGACCCTGGAGCGCTACACTGTGGAGAGGACCAACTCGGGCAGCGGTGTGCTGTCCACACTCACCATCAGCAACGTCATGGAGGCCGACTTCCAGACACACTACAACTGCACGGCCTGGAACAGCTTTGGGCCCGGCACGGCCATCATCCAGCTGGAAGAGCGAGGTGACCGGGTCATCCGGGGGGGGCTCCCCCCCCATCCCCCAGCGGGTCCGGGGCCCTCCGCTCAGCGGGGAACATCCACTCCCTTCCATAAACAGGCTCCTGGGCCCAGTCCTGCGGTGGGGGCCGCGGGGAGGCCTGTGACAGCACGCAGGCCCTGCCCGCCCAGAGCTTTTGGCTCCCTAGAGCGGTGCTGACAATGGACTGATTTTTCGGAGGAAAACCAAATGCTTCGTGGAAGGATATGATACTACTGACCTCGTTGGGTTGTCCTGAGGATTAAATGAGCGTGTTTATAAAACACCAGGCACGTAGGAGGTGCCCGATAAGATGTGGCTCCCCACCTCTTCGAGGATCCTTCATCGGAGAGGAGGCACATCCTTCCTCCCTTCCTGTTTTATTTTTAATTTTTTTTAATTTTTTAATTTTTTTTATTTTTGAGAGACAGAGAGAGACAGCACAAGCAGGGGAGGGTCAGAGAGAGGAGGAGACACAGAATCTGAAGCAGGCTCCAGGCTCTGAGCTAACTGTCAGCACAGAGCCTGACACGGGGCTCAAACCCACAATCCGTGAGATCATGACCTAAGCCGAAGCCAATGCTTAACTGATTGAGCCACCCAGGTGCCCCATTCCTTAAGAAACCTTGCATGTCAGAGGAGGCATTGCTTTTGACTTTTCTGGAAGCACTGAAGTCTGATGAGGAAAAGAAATCTGGGGCTCCCATCAGGCGTGTGTCTTAGCTGAGGGTGCTAGCAAGGGGCCCAGGGGTGGGGGTGGGGGGGAAGAACGGAGCAGAGGGAGGAAGGCAGGACCCACCCAGCGAGGTGGGAAAGAGCCTCCGGGCCGATCTGATCCATCCAGGACCCCCAGGCAGGGAGAGAAAGCCCGAGGGGGTTCTGTGGGCCCTCAGCTCTGGGGAGCAGGGGAGCCACGGAGAACTGTGGGAGTGCTGGGAGGGCAGGTGCCTGCGCCCCCCTGGCCACGTTGTGGGTGCAGAAGGTGGCGAGAGATCGGGACCCAGACAGCAGGTCGGAGTTCGGAGACAGCTGACCTCACAGAGCAGTCCAGCCCAGGAAGAGAGGCCAGAGCTCACAGGCACATGGGCTGCAGGGGAGGGGTGGACTGACCGCCAGCACCAGGGTCACGTTGTGCCACGCTGCAGGGACCATATGTGGCTGTGCTTGGGCCTGAGCCCGACACCACGAAGACCTTCCTCAGACTTCCTGGCTTGAGGCAAACACCATCCCCGTCCCTGGGTGCAGGTGGAGCTCGTGGTGCTGGCCTTCCGGTCCACGAGAGTGGCCACCCTCACACTCAGCTTTCTTTCCCTCTGAAGAAGTGCTGCCCGTGGGCATCATCGCTGGGGCCACCATCGGAGCGGGCATCCTGCTCACCTTCTTCTTCATCGCCTTGGTGTTCTTCCTCTACCGCCGCCGCAAAGGCAGTGAGTAGGGGCCTGTTGCCCGCACGGAACTCCCCGCCTCCCGGCCCGAGCACGCAGACCCTGGCGCCGCCAGCGGGCTGGCCTGCAGAGGCTGGCGGAGCATGTCCAGGCTGCCCCTCCCTGTCCCCAGGTCGCAAAGACGTGACCCTGAGGAAGCTGGACATCAAGGTGGAGACGGTGAACCGCGAGCCACTCACGATGCACTCTGACCGGGAGGATGATACTGCCAGCGTGTCCACTGCGACTCGGGTCATGAAGGCCATCTATTCGGTGAGGCTCCTGCTCCTGGCCCGCTCCCCTGTTCACATCCTTGGGACCCACGCCCCCCGCCCACTAACCACCTCCTCCCTGTCCCCCCTTTGCCAGCCTGCCTTGGTCCTGCCGCACCCACACGCACACATGCTCACAACTGCACACACAGGCGCACAAATGCTCGTGCGCGTACCCACGAACCTGCGCGCACACATCATCCCCAAGCGGGTCTCCCTCCAGCGCAGGGTAGGCAGGTGGGACCCTCCTTAGGCGCTCACTTCGCCACACGGTTCCTGCACAGAGTTGGAAACCCCTAGACGCCTTCTGGTCCAACTTGCCCCACTGCTCAGACCAGACAGTCCCAGAGAAGGGCAGCCACACCCCCAAGGTCACTGCGCATCAGCGACCAAACCAGGGCCGGGTCTGGCCTCCGGCCCCTCCCCGCCCCCCAGGTTTCTCCCTGGGTCCGCATTCAGACATCGCCCCAGACCCTGGGCTAGAGGCGGGCCCTGCAGGGGGCGAGGCCGCCGGCGCTGACGCCCGCGCCTTCGGCTCCGCAGTCCTTCAAGGACGACGTGGACCTGAAGCAGGACCTGCGCTGCGACACCATGGACACGCGGGAGGAGTACGAGATGAAGGTGCGCGCGGGGCAGGCACGGGCAGGCGTGGGGGGACGGGCGCGGGCTCCCCGTGGGACCCAGCAGGTGCGCCAGGGCCGCACCTCCACCCCGCCCCTCGCCCCCAGGACCCCACCAACGGCTACTACAACGTGCGCGCCCACGAGGACCGGCCGGCGTCGCGGGCCGTGCTCTACGCCGAC
>NC_043702.1:172724431-172752340 GCF_006229205.1 Suricata suricatta | reverse complement strand
CACCCCTTCCCCGCGGCCGCCGGCTACCCCACCTACCGACTGGGCTACCCGCAGGCGCCGCCGTCGGGCCTGGAGCGGACCGCGTACGAGCCTTACGACCCCATCGGCAAGTACGCCACGGCCACGCGCTTCTCCTACACGTCCCAGCACGCGGACTACGGCCAGCGGTTCCAGCAGCGCATGCAGACTCACGTGTAGGCCCGGAGCGCCGCCGCGCGGGGGCGCCTCTGCGGGGCAGAGGACTCGGCTCTCCGGCCCTTCCCTGATATTCAGGGGCGATGCGCCTCGCTGCCAGGGGGCCCTCCCGGACCGGCCTGCCGCCACCCCGGCAGGTGGGGAGCAGGTCTCCCGGAAACACCCCTTCCCGAGGATGGTGCTCTATGCATGCCCCAGCCTCCTGGGCCTGCCCTTCCCTCTTCTTCGGGAGGACGAGTGTCTTCTGACCTGTGCTCTCTCCTGGCCCCACACAGGGGTGGTGGGGGGACAGGGAAGCCTAGGTTGTGGGAGAGCCTAGGGGGCACTTTTTAGCATTCCCATTTTGTCCCACCCCTCTCGGCTCCCCTAAGTGGACAGGGCTGTGTGAGGAGCAGCAGGTGTGGGCCGAGGGGACACGCGGGGGCGGGGCTGGGTGGCTCTGGCCCAGACAGGTGGGAGCAGGTGGGTTTCTCCTAGCTGTCCACACGGCAGCCCTGGCACTGAGTTCAGATCCAGCCGTCGTTGGGCTGAGATGAGCGTCAGTGCTAGCCGTGGGGGCTGCGCACCGTGGACGCCTGTCTGTCACCCTTTGCAGGGTCCAGGCTTCTCCATTACCATCCCTCCCCTCCTTCTTGCTGCTCCGTGCAGGGCCAGCCGGGCAGGTCAGGGTCGTGGTGGAGGAAGGAACCGGGAGGAGCCGTGGTCTGATTCACCAGCAGGAAGGCTGTGGGCCACAGAGCAGTTTCCAGAGCCCCCTCTAGAAGAGCCCTTTCCCTCCCCAGTGGGCCCTTCCTCTGGGCTTTACCTTTGGGTAGCTGGAGGCGCGAGGGTGGGAGGCGATAGGGTGTTCTTCAAAGACAACAACAACAACAACAAAAACAATAAAAACCTCATTTGGGGAGGAAAAGAAAAGCTGTAGGGAATCCCCCACCCGAGTCCCAATGGGAAGGAGCGGGGGCACCTGTTCCCCACCAGATTCCTAACACCGTCCATTACTCTCCATTTCCAAGCACTTTGAATCCATTTTTAAACATTCAGGTGGTAAGACCTGTCGCCGACGGGCTCTGACAGGCTTAGGGAGGGGACCTGGCTCTCAGACACCCTGTCCGGCCCAACAGCTAGCTAGTCAGAGAGGCCACCTCCTGGGGACACCGGTCTGTCGACAGGTTTTGGCTTGTTAAGTGTCTTTTTTTTTCCTTGGACCAATCAGATTCCTTCTTCCACTTTCAGTGCCTTGAGTGTCCCGCTTTGGTTGACCAGCCCTGTGTGGGTGGCCACGGGGGACAGGTATTGCAAGCCCTAGACTCCAGCCGTCAGAACGTGGGGGGCGGCAGGTGAGGGGCCTGGAGAGGAAGGAAGGGCTGACCCAGTAAGGTAGCACAGGGAGGGCACTGCAGGCTGTCATGCCCATGCTTTTCCCACACACACATTCCACATGGCCATTCACAGCCGCCACCTTCTGACCAAAGAGAACTGTGCCCCGCCCGGCCTCCCCTCCTCCCGATGGGCGGGGCCTCCGGGGCGATCCCCAGAGCGCGCTTTGCCCTTTCTCGCGGTCACCGCTCATTAGTCATGTTTGTTTTAATGAGTTACATGCTCATCAGCCACGGGCCATCGCCACCTCTGCGGATGGGTCTGTGGGGTGACATTCCTCACCATCCCTGCTGGTGAGGACCAGCTAATGCCCAGGGAGAAGGTAGCCCGGTTCCCGCTTAGCAGGCTGCCTCTGTGTCCCCCTCCGCCTCAGCAGGGGCAAATCCTGGGGGGCTCTTTGCCAGGTGGGGGCTTCGCCCAGGCTCCGGCTGAATTCTGCTCCTGCCCCGTGGGATCTGACACCCCGCAGAGTCCTTCTACGTGAGCCCCAGGAGAAGGTCTGTTAAGGACGCAGGCTCCTGAGCAGATGACTTCACGCCCATTTTGATTATCTTTGCAGAAGCACAAGAGGTTCATAGTCCCAACAAAGTCTAACGATGTTGATGGCTTTTTAAACTTTAGGGATATTCCCAAAAATGCTCATTTGTGTTTGGGGTTTGGCCACATTCTGTTTCCCCCTTTTTGGTTTTCATGCTGGGCCCGTTCTGTTGAAACGGTGGAGAGGAGGGGCCCGAGGTCACTGGCTAACTCAGCTCACACTGCAGGGCCCATGAGTTTTCCGAGGCTTGTTAACAGAGCCACGGCCCTGTTCTCTGCCCTTTAACGCATTAACCGAGGCTTCCGGGGTATCGAGTCCGCACAGTGCAAGGCACAGACACACCAGCAGCCCGGGCCCTCTCTGCTCTCTGCAGCTTGCACGCTGGTCTGATAACAATCTGAATTTGGACCTGCATGTCGGGCTTCATGGAATTGCTTTCCTGGGGAGCCAAAGGCGCCCTTGAACATAGCGCTTTGCTGTCTGAGGCTGGGCCCCCCAGCAGGGTGCCTGAGCTCCCCCCCAGCCGGTCACCGTGGAGATCCTGATCACCTTTGACCTTCTCCTTTTAGTGGGAAGAGCAAGGCACTAAGGGTCAGGAGACCTGGGGCCCCGTTCTGAAGCCACCATTGATGAGTGACCTTGGCCTAACCTCTTTACACTTATTGCCCCTGATTTTCTGGCCTTAAAAGTAGGGGAGGGGGGATTGCACCATCCTAGAGTTATTCTGTTCTTGCTGTATTCGTTTAGTGAGGTGTAGGGTCCAGCCACTGCCCCTGTAAGGAGGTGGGGAAGTGAGTGAGCGGGGGAGGGAGGGGGACTGGAAGGTTCTCCTGTCTTGACAAAAGCTCTCACTGTGGGCCTCTTGTTGGAAGTGTTGCGAATGTGTTTCCACCAGGCTCCCCTGGATCCCAGGCGGCCACAGAGCATGCCCTGAGCCTCGGTGAAATTGGGGTGAGATTATCCTCTGACCCTTGGGAATGGTCGCTCACACCTGGGGACCCACTCAGAATGCTGCCGGTTTAGGTCAGGGCAGGGGGACTTTCTTTCGTTGGTGCCCTGGCTCCCGGCAGCTTTGACCCAGGGAGAGTGAGAGCAGCCACCCCCAACTCCGTCCTCGGGAGCCCGGGGATGGTGCACAGTTCTCCCTGAGCAGGTGAGCCTCGGGGCTGAGGCGTCTTGAGCTCCGCGGAGGGTGAGGTGTGAGCTCGGCCAGCCAGTCTGTGAATCGGCGGGTAAGAGGTCAGCCAGTAGAGACAGGTGGGTAGGGCAGCTAGGACATCAGCTCTGCATCTCAAAGAGGTCTTGTGATTCTGGCTGAGCCTCAGTCTCTTTCCTCATGGGGGGCCCAGCCGGTCCCCTAAATCCTGAATCCCTCTAAGCCCAGCCCCAGAGTCCTGGGGGGTCAGGAAGGACAGCCACCAGGGATGGAGCGCCGCTCCCCAGAATGCCAGCCCTGGGATGGCAAAGGCCAGCTCGACCCTGTCTGCAGGTCCCCTGGCCCTTTCTCATCCCTTCGTTGTGAGGGCAGCGTTCTGGGACGAGCACCCTATCCCGGGCCCCTCTTGTCCCCACGCTTGGTCAGGAGCCACAGGTCCTGGGCTCCTTAGCCAGGAATCGGGTGGTAAGAAAACCGCATCAAAGCCAAGCCCCCAGCTGGACAGAACTGGCCCGGTCGCTGCCTCGCTCCTCGCTGTGTGGACGCTTCTGTCCACACAGCTGCGCTCCTCGGCCCCCCCAGCCCCAGCAACCCTGGCTTTTCTGCCATGTTAGCTCCGGTGTGTCCTGAGCGGGTCACCGTTTGGGGAGGCGCCTGAAAGGCTCAGAAAAGCTCCTGACTCAGTGTGACCAGCAGGGAGATGGTCCCGGGACGCTGAGGCGCACAGACCAAGGGATGTGACTGGAAGGGTGTTTATTTTTGTGAAGAGGCTATAAAACTGGCATTTAGCCCCCCACTTCCTCGACCCCGCCTTCCCCTCCCTCTCCCCCCACCCCAGCCCCCAGAGTACTGTCCTCTCCTGGAGGCCAGCCTACTTGGCCTGGTCTCCTGCCTTGGGGCTGGTGGCAAGGGCAGAGAAGGGTGCAGCCCCCGGAGAGTCCCCAGCATGGGGGTGGGGGGAGGCGGGTCCCCATGTTCTCGCGTCACTGTGAGGGGCTCCAGGCCCCGTCCCTGGAGAATTCATTGCTGCGCAGAGGTCATAGGCTATATGGGTGGTTCCGGTACAAGCCTGCCCTTAAAAAATAATAACGGTGAAAATAATAATAATAAATAATAATAGCAACTCCATTTGCATAGAACTATCACATTCCCACCAGCCCCCGCCCCTGCTCCGGCTTTTCTCTGGCCAGACCGCTGGCCTTTCCGAGGGCCGGTGGCCATGGGGCCACCTGAGTGCTTCTGGAGGTCAGACGCTGCCCCCCACCCCTCCCCGGGCTGCCGGTGCAGGTGCGGCCTCACTCAGCACCGCCTCGTGGCCCGGGGTCAGCTCTCGGCCCCGACCGCCCTTGGGGTCCCAGCCCGCGTGTCCGGCTCCAGCTGAGTTTTCTCCTCCAAACCCCGATGATAAATGGATCCATGATGACAAGAGAAGAGGAAAAAAATATTATTTTTGTTAGGACAGACCATCATAGGTTTTTAGCAACGTGTCTGTGTCTCACGCCTTTTCCTATTCTGCCTGTTTTCATTTTCCTTTTTTTTAAATATTATGTACTATATTTTTAGTCTCAAACACACTATATATTATATATATTTAATTTTTTTATATATATAAATATAAATGTTTTAAAAAGGACCACGTTTTGTGTTATTCCGCACGTGAGCAGCGTTAGTGCCCTAGAGCTCGCCTGATTGGGGGTGAAATGGTCAAATTCGGCGGAGAAGACGAGAGACTTTGGGTGGTACCGTTGTGTCCCCTCCAGGCTGTTGTCTATGTTTGCGGCTGTCCTAGAGCCCTGAGGTCTGGGAAGGGGGGCAGCTTGGGGGGTGGGGTGCCGACAGCGGGAGGTCCGGGCCCTGGGGACCCCGCGCCCGAAGTCTGGCGCCAAATCCGATGATGGGGCCGGAAAGGGGACGTCTGAACCTGGGGTCCAGACCTCGAAGGAACTGGCAGGGGGCAGGAGCCGGGTTGGCCCCCCTTTTCCTGAGATGCAGCCCTTTGGGGAAAGAGCGAGTCAGCAGGCCTGTGGCCTTCCGGCCAGGACTGAGGGGCTGTGAGCGGTGCCTGGCACCCCCCACGGCCCATCCCGCCGGGAAATTCAAAATACTGGTGTGCAGCGGCTTCCGCACATTTCACGGGAGCATTTGAAGATCGCTGGGGGGAAAAGTTGCTTTCAGACAATGTGCGA
Organism: Suricata suricatta; assembly: GCF_006229205.1. Taxonomy (NCBI): domain Eukaryota; kingdom Metazoa; phylum Chordata; class Mammalia; order Carnivora; family Herpestidae; genus Suricata; species Suricata suricatta. The sequence goes on along the minus strand of NC_043702.1, from coordinate 172,746,891 downwards.
TTTTTTTTAAGTTTATTTATTTTGAGGGGGGAGAAAGGCAGAGAGAGAGAGAGGATCCTAAGCAGGCTCCAGACGGCCAGCGCGGAGCCCTATGCGGAATTTGAACTCAAACCGTGAGATCATGACCTGAGCCAAAACCCAGAGTCTGATGATCGACTGAGCGCCCCAGGCGCCCCCAGATAATGGTTTTGAAAGCTATAAATCATCAGAGAAATACAAGGGTTTATTGTTTTCATCATCCACCAACCAGCCAAGCAAACTAAAGCTGATCCGCAGCAGCCATTCTGTGGCACAAGGGACACAGGACACAGTTGGGGACAGAGGGAGGCATGGGAAGGTTGGAGGTCACAGCCCAGAGCCCCCCGCCGAGGGAGAGGCTGTGTCCAGGACCAGGAACCTGCAGGTGGCCTGAGGCGAGTTCCATCTAGGCGGCACCAAGAGGCCCAGGTGACGGGGGACCCAGAAGCTGCTGCCAGGAAAGTAACTGGTGCAGGTAAAACGTGGCCTGAGAGTTGGGATCCAGAAGCAAACAGCAGACTAAGAAAAACAGGAGAAGTATCACGTGTGTGCAGACACGGAGACCTGGGTGAACTCCCTTAGCCCAGGGGCGGCAGGCGGCGCTTGCTGTGCTGTGGGTCCGCAGGGGGTGTTCTGTCTTCCTCTCCGAATCCCTAGAGCCCAGCACGGGCCGGCAGGTGCACCTGGGGACCAGCCTGGGTATCACCCTGCTCTGGGCACCAGACAGGCCACAGGCTTCTTCCTGTGACGGCTCGGCCTGAGGACAAGTCACCCTCACCAGGCCCTGCTTTAAAAGCCGCTCCCTCCTGGTGGGGTCCTCCGCCTCCAGGAGCTCGGCTCTGCCCTCCCTCACACCAAGTTCAGGGTTCCCACCCACCGAACTGGATCAAGACCACTTTCCCAGAGGACGGGCTCATTCAACCTCCCTCCCTCTCCAGGGTTTGCCGTAGCTGGAGGGCTGTCCTGGGGCCCTGCCCTGCCTGCCTGTCCATTGCTCTTCATCTCCAGGTTTTACTTGTCTTTAGGGCCCAGCTCAAAGGCCGCCTCCTCTAGGAAGCCTTGCCTGACTCATCACTTACTCACCTCTGCTCCCTCCCGGGAAGCCCCAGGACAGGGGAGCTCTCTCCGGCTGGAGCCAGCCATGTGCTCCGACAGCAGGGTGCTGCGCAGGACACATTAGTACCTTCCTCTCAAAGTGAGGACACTTGAAGCCCGAGATCCTCACCACCCAACAGAGCGTGGGGAGCAGGAGGGGACCGCGAGCAATGCAGAGCCCTGAGGGGACCTCACCTGGACAGTTTAGCATTTTGTGACAGCATGGTGGCCCAAAGCACTGGCTCAAGTCAGCTGGTGGGGCAGATGGACGTGGCCAATACTCACTAGTGAGGAAGTCTTCCCTAGACCCCTGGACGCCGGGCAAGGCCAACCTGACCTGTCTGAGCCACAGGGCATGACAAACAGAAGTGACAGGTGGCTTCCGGACCAACGCACTTACTGCTAGTGTGAGACCTCCCGGGTTTTCCTCCCCCTTCCCAGCCACAGGAGCTCGTTTATCCCCAATGGCCCAGCTCCGTGCCAGCGGGCCGCCCGGTGACTCCTCAGAGCAGAGCCCCTCTGCCCATCCATGTAGTCTGAGGGAGAAGTGAGCCTTTGCTCTGTTAAGGAATTCGTGGAATTGCTTGTCACGCGGCACGTCCTGACCGATGCGGAAGCTAGCCGTCTCTGTGGCTCACGTCTCCCCTGCGGGGGCTGCACTGATGAAGCTCCCCTCCCCATCTCTGAGCCCGACAGAGTCCCTAGCACAGGACCATGGGCCTGGGGGCAGGGGGGTTGGGCACCTGCCCCTTTCCTGAGAGACTTCGTGAGTGGTCAGCAGTTGCCCCCCAGCACTGCCTCACGCCTCTGCTAGTCCGGGCTGATCAGCGCGCTTTTCTGAGCTACCTTCTCTTGGTCTGTAAAACGTTGCAAGTCCTCAGTGCGATGGGATATACAAAACGCCTCGCACACGGCTAAATGCTGTTCCAACGTGAGTTGATTACTTTGGTCCACTGACGCTGCAGCATTGCGCCACGCACCTTCCTGCCCCCAGCGTCCCCGGCCGCACACACGCACGCTTGTACGGGCAGCTGGCCGGTGACCTGATAGCAGGGATGTGCCTGACCGAGCCTATGGCCCCCAGGCCCTAAAGCCAAAAGACCAGCTCTGTGCAAAGCAGGAACCTGGGGGAGGAGAAAGATCACTTCCTCACTTTTCCATTTCCTTTACTCACTGTAATTAGCTGCACAGAGGCAGCCTCCCGGGGAGAGCAGAGCCAGCAGCTCCCAGAATGGAGCTGGGAGCTTTGTCTTTTTGTTCCTCTCCACATAATACTGCTCTCTTGGTGGTCGCTATGCAAACACATCCTGCATTCATTTGCAAACTGGGGCATATTTCATATTCTGAGGCTCAGATGAACGTCCCCACCAGTGTCTCTTCTGGGGATCTCTTTCCAGGCAGAGTCATGCCCACCTCCTGGTCTGGCACCTGGGTGAGGACCGGTCACGGGGACCTGGGAGAGGACACCACTGCGTTCTCCTCAGAGCCTTCGGACGGGTTCTTTTACTCAAGAGTTGAGGGCACCTCTGGGGCACCTGCTCCAACTAGACCGAAAGCAGGGGCCCCTCTTCCGTCTCAGAGACAGACAGGCTCTGCATCAAGACCCGGGGGCCCAGAAAGCAGGGTGTCTGGACTTGGGAATCTAACTCTGGGACTTCCCTCTGGCTTCTCCAGGCACCAGCTCGGTGTCTTTGGGGAAATCATGGGACCCTTCGGGGCCTTGGTTTCCTCATCTGTGCCAAAAATCTGTGTCGAATATGTACCCTGTGTCCGGTACTGTTCCGAGCCCTGGGCAACACAGAGTGCCTGCCTTCATGTCCCTCACAGGACGGTGAAGGGGTCAGCAGATAAACTGATGTCAGATAGTGGCAGGGGGCGGGGGAGACGGAGAGTAGGTGAAGGGGGTGGACAGCAAGAGTGGTCGGAGGAGGGGGTGTGCAGTAAGATAAGAGGAAGGGCAGGCTTGGGGAAAGAATATTCCAGGCAGAGCAGACAGCAACTGCAAAGGCCCTGGGGCAGGAAGGAGTTTCAAGGGCTCAAGACCCAGCAAGGGTTCTGCTGTGGGCGTCCCGAGAAGAGGTAGGAAATCCAGTTGGAAAGGCAGGTGGAGCAGATCTTGGGAGGACTTGCAGGCCATTAAAAGGACTTTGGGAATTATTCTGAGATGGGAAAATGTAGTAAGTCAGGCCATATGAAATTGCTGTTTTTCTAGGTCAGAAATGGTTGAACATCAGCAATTTTATATGGTTCAACCTAATAGATGTAAACGTGCAGTATTGCTAATTTATTATCACCACTTTAAAAAACAGGCTTTTCTATTATTTGGGCAGGATTAATTGGAAGACATTTCTGCCTTCTATTGAGTATGAATCTGCCTCCTTGCAATTTTCACCCAATGGCTTATTTCAGCCCTCAGGGCAGTGCTGTCTGGGGAGCCGGCCCCTCCCCACTCGGCCCTTTTGATATTGAACCTTGGAGGTTGCCATGACGTCATGTCTCTTCCGAGACACCTCTTTTCTGAGTTAAATGTTTCTGGTTCTGCGAACCTCTCTCCCGCGGCACGGCTCCTGACTCTCTTCTGCCGCACCCCACCTTCGGAACAGGCGGTAGGAAGGCGGGGTTCTCGCTGCACCCCACTAGTCAGGGAGAGTCTGCCTCCTCACCTGCAGTGAGCTCTTCCCCAGGAGGGATGGAGGCCCCCCTCACCTCCCACCGCCCCTGAGCGCCGCCCGCCCCACCCCAGTGGGAGAATGTGCATGATTCTCAGTCAGAAATCCCTGGGAGACGCCATGGGAGGGCTGCCCAGCTCCCACAGCTCGGCCGTGGCCACCTCAGTCCTCCCGTGTGTCCCGAGACCTGCAGCGTTCTGTGCGGTCTGCCTACTGGGAACATTTAAAAATTTTTAGTTATTTATTGTGAGAGAGAGAGAGTGTGAGCAGAGGAGGAGCAGAGAGAGAATCCCAAGCAGGCCCTGTGCTGTCACTGCAGAGCCTGATGGCGGGGCTCGAATCACGAACCGTGAGATCATGAGTGAGACCGCGCCCCCGTCCCCAGTCCAGCAGCCGCTCAGCACTGCCCTGACTCGTGCAGTCCAATTCCATGCCTTGTGGCCCAGAGTCTGTCTCCCACAGCAGGGTTCCAGCCGTGACTCCCTGAGGACGTGTCACCCCATTGGGAGAGAAGGGCCTGGTCTTCGTTCCTCCATCAATGCCGGGAAACTGGACTTTCCCTAAAACAGTGCAGCCTTCGTCACTTCCCTCTGTGGCCTCACTGGCCTCCCCGCGCTCTGGGAGGTTCTGTCCTGGAGGGAAGTGCTGGACCCCTGCCTTCAGGGCAACAGGGCAACACCTGAGACTGAGGGGGGTGCTTCGGGGAGGGGAGACGCGGGAGGGCATATGTGAAGCAAGTGCACAGGACCCTTCCTACGTGTGATCATACGCACTGTTCAGAGGACTGCGCCCCTGGAGCCAGACCTTACAGGGAAGGGCCCCTCCTCCACGCAGCTCCCGCTGGGCCCGCTCAGAGCAGAGCTCAGCACGTGAGCCCTGGAAGCTTCTGGCCTCAGAGCCCCCAGGGCTCCAGTTCTCCTTCTAATAACCTAAAGACTATTAACAGTCTCTTCAGTTATTAAAACAATTTTTTGATGCCCGTCTCTTTGGTCCTGGCCACATGCCATGAAAAGAAGCTGGAATCCCAGAACCCTCTGTGAAAGGGCAGCCCTTCACCAGGCGGGGAAAGGAGACACAGACCTCCGTGCTCAGACGTCACCCTTCCTCACAGGAGGATGCAGACCTCGGCACTGGGCACAGACGCCTCTCAGGTTTAAAATCTCCCTGGGGGTAAAACAAACAAAACAAAAAAAAACTCCAAAAACAAGAAAACAAGAAACAACCTCAAGGCAAGCATAGAAAGCCTGGCTTTCCGGTAGATGGTGGAGAAGGGCCTTGGATCTGAGTGCAGGTATGTCAGCTGCTTGCACGGGTCTGATTTGGGGACCTCAGGACAGTCAACAGCGCTGACCCTCCCTGAGGACGGGGAGACACCGTCACAGTTTTTGTGGGGCAAAAACCAGGGAATAGATATGAGCGGAGTGGGATCTGACAAAGGGAGGTGGTGAGTGTCTTTCCAGGCACTAAGGCTAGGGGTGCGAGGTCTGAGGTCCTCTGGGGATGCTGAGCGGCCTGGGTTGTCGGGAGGAGACCCCTCCAGCGCTCTGCACCAGCTTTCCATTCGGGACACATGGCTTCCGTATCTGTGACGGTCATGGCAAACGGGTGGCAAAAGCCAGGATCTGGGTCTTGTGGCCCTGAGGCCTTCCTAGCACACTTTGTTTCCCTCGAACTTGGCATTGACTCAGTGAAGTGCTTCAGACTCCTTCCGGGCCTCGGATATCAGAAAAAAAGACTTACCTTACTCTCATTTAAAGACTCAAACGAGGACTCACCTCCTCCTGAAAGTCCTCCACTCCCAGTGCCAAAATGAGTGCCCCTCCTTGGCAGTCTCACAGCGCCCCCTCACACCCCTACTGTGTAGCATTATTTTATACCCAGCACAGCTTGCCAAGGGAGGGACAGTTGGAGGAGGAATGTCCTTCTTTCTGGAGCAGGCTGCCCCCCAGCCAACACTGATCCCACCCCCTCCAGTCACCCCGAGCACACGGCAGTCTGCCGTCTGCTCCTGCCAAACCTCCCAAACACGCCGGACTTCAGTCATCAAGCCCACTGGTCGCTTCTCGGTGACTCTGCTACAGAATCACTTTTTAAGCAAACGTTAAATCATGACTTCCCCACACATGTAAAGTAAGCATGTGTCAAAAATTGTGTTTAACCCGTTAAATAGTGAGAGATCAGATAACACGTTTGAACTGGTTCAAAGGAAACTCTGGAAGGCCCCACTGAGGCACGGGTCAGCCAGGAATTCCTAGACGAATGTACACACAGATGCAAACCCGGTCTGCGCACAAAGTGCTAACCCACCCGGCGTGCTCACCTGCACCTGGACGGACCAGGCCTCCGCGTCATCAGCGCTTGATGATTTCAGGACCATCAAAGAGCTGAGAGACGATGAAAGGCAGCCGTAACCTTGAAGGGCAAGGCAGGACAGCCGGTGGCCCTTTTGTCCCTCACGGAGTTTGTCCCGATGCCCCCTTGACCCGTCTGCAGCCTTGAGCAGGGCTACCGGTCACTCCTGAGATTCCCTCTTTCCCTCTATGGCGTCCCCCCGAATCTCCCCCACCTCTCTGAGCCCCAGAAGGGTGCCCCTCTTCCTCTACCTGTCTCTGGAGGCACCCCCGGGGTTCTGTCCCAGACCTCGTCTCCCTCGACCGCTGCCGCGGAGGGACATGTCATCTACTGACCTCCGAGGTGAGGCTGGGGACCCACAGACCTGTCTCCAGTGGCCTCCTTCCGAGCTGCTGACCTCCATTTTCCTGTATCCTGCCCAGCACTTACCTACAGCCAGCTGTAACTACAGGACCCACTTTTCCTTCCTCGAATGGCATCGCCTGTCATCCAGGGGCCTCCACTAACACCTGGGGGGCCAGCCTCGGCTCTCTCCCCTTCCGCACCCTCCGGACTCGCCGCCCGGACCTGCCGACCCTGCCCCCCTGGCTCCCTCACCCCCCAGCCTGACGTCTCCTGTCCGCCTCCATTACACTGCGCTAGTTGGTGGCTCTCCTCACTCGTGTCTGTGTTAACGCCACAGCCTTCGACCCGATCTTCCCCGCTCCAGGCTGACCCGCCTAAACCGTAATTGACTCTGCTGCTGGAACAGTCCTTCTAAAATGCAAATCGGATTGCTTCTCTCGGCCCTGACATCATTCCACGGCTCCCTGTCAGGGTCGGGACAAAACAAAGCCCATTAGCAACTTGGCTGAGGGCCTCCATGGCCTACCTGACCCCTCTGTCTCCAGCCTCACGTCTTGCAGACTCGCTTTCTGGGGTCTAAGGAAACCATCTGTGAGTCCTGGGGACAAGGGACGTGCCGTCTCTTGCCTCCTTGGAGCAGGTGCTTCTCTCCTTGAAGTGCGTGTCCATCCCCCTGCATCTTTTCCTGACTAACTCCTGGTCATCCTACAAAACCCAGGCTGGGCTGGGCTCCTCCTGGTGATTTTGTCCCTGCTCCTTGCTCCCCTCTCATTGTGGGCTCCGCCTACGTGCTCCTTCCCTGTGCTTCCAACCCCGCCCCCTGGGCCACAGACACTCATGTGACCATCGCCCTATGGCGGGAAAAGTTGGTAGCGCCCTGCTCTTCTCTCTGAACTTGGCATTGTTCATTTGCATGGCTTCCTCGTGAGACTGGGAACCCCTTCCAGTCAGGGATTGGGCTCAGTATCCCATCCCCCCCTCCATGTCCTCTTCCTGCAAGCTTCCTGGGGACGGCTAGCCTCCCAGTGGGTAGCCCCTGTGTGCAGCGGTCTGCCCAGGGGACAGGAGGTGTCAGAAGCCAGCAGTGAGTGGAGAAGCACGTGGGACAGACTGCTGACCCGGGCCTGTGGCCCCATCTACTCAGCCCTTCAGCACGGGACTCTGTGCCAAGTCCCCAGGGTGTGGAGACGCCAAAATGATGGTCCCTGTCCTTGGGAAACATGCCGTCTGAGAGCGGAGACATCCTTGTTTGCAGATGCGCACACCTGCAAGGTACCCTCTAGACCCGAGGAATCTGAACACAGTGCTGCTCTGGCAGAGCAGAAAGCCATTGCTGTGACTGTTGAGGATTCAAAGTACGGACTCTGAGCAGGGACCTGGAGGATGAGAAAGGCAGCCTCCTTTTTTCCACGGGGAAGGAAGGCACTGTGGGCGAGGCTCCGGCGCCCGGGGTGGTTTTCTGGGATGCGCCACAGCCGCCCCCTGTGTGTGGACTGGGTGCGGGGCCGGGTGAGCAGCCTGTTCCACGGGTCTGAGACACCCCCCCTGCCCCCACCCCTCGGGCTCCAGGACCTGCCGCCTCTCCACGCCTGGTTTATTATGCACGAGGCAGGCAATTTGCCTCCTGCCCCGGGGACCCATCCCGGAGACAAGAAGGTAGTTTGTTCTCTGTAATGGCTTGTGCTGGAGCGTGCAGGGCAGCGGTGGGAGGGCTGGGGGCCGGGGCCCCATGGCTCACTCCTTCCTCTTCAGTGGCTTCTGTTCTTGCCCCCACTGCCCTCATCCTTCTGCTCTGTGCTCTTGAGTCTAGTGGTCGCTTCTCCCATCAGCTTCTTTGTGCAGGGTGGGGGGTGAGTGGGGAGGGGGTGAGTGGGGAGGGACACAGGGATGACAGCAAAGTCCCCTCCCTGTGCGGACTCAGCTTCTGGGGACTGGCTCCCTCCTCCTTCCCTAGGCCATCTCTGTCCCTCCTTCTTCCTCTGGCTCCTTCGTCCTCTGTTCTTAGCTGACCCAACCCTGATCCCTGTGCCCACGGGAAGATACCCTAATGCCCTCCCGTCGTTACACTGATGGAAACTCCCAGTGGATCCCAGGGAGGGCACCTGCCTCACCTGAGGGCTTGCCCACGGCCTTCTCATTCACCAGGTGCTTCCCTCGTGAAGCCCGGAGGCTGCCAGGAAAGAGATGGACAAACAGACAGACAGACAGACAGAGATTGCCAGGCTGGGGTCTCCTGGGGTGAGGGGTGTCGGATCCACCAGTGACCATGGCTGGGCTGGTGGGTTTCTGCACACACTCAGAAGGAAGCTGGACGGCGTCCCTGCGGTCCCCACACAGAACTGTCCCCGGCTCTGACCCCTGCCTGCCCTGGGCCATCAGCACCTCGAGGCCAGGCTCTGGAAGTCGCGGCCGGGCGTGGGTGCAGAGGAGCAGGTGCGCGCCGTCTGCGTCCGGTGTGTGGGCTGCGTGCGGGGAGGCCTCAGGGTCTCCGAGCCTGCGTTGCCCCCGCCGCGAAGGAAGGAGGCCGCCCAGCATGGACTCTGACACCCCACAAACTGTGCTGCCACGTGAGGGCAGCGGCCATCCCAGGGCCTCCCAGGCAGGGGCGTGCTCTCTGTGCTCGTGGAGTCAGGAGGGCTTCCCGTAAGAGGCGGCCCATGAGGAGCAGAGCAGAGTAAGAAGTGGCCAGGGTGCGATGGGGGTGGCAAGAGGGATTGGAGGCCCGTGTGTGACAGAAACAGGGCAGACACTGGGCTGGGGCGCAAATAGAGCCTTGAGCAGAGTGTGGGGTGGGGTGGTTAGAATCAGGGGGCACAGAAATCCCAGGTGATGTCCTTGGGGAGCGAGGGGTGCAAGGGAGGAGCCAAGGGGGGCAGCTAGCTGGGAGGGGGAGGGGGAGGGACGTTCCAGGTCACGACCTGGCCAGGCCCAGTGGCCCAGGAGCCTCCAGGGCACTCCAGGGCATTGTGGGGACCCGGACCTCCCTGAATCTTTTCTGAGCCTCGTTGTCCTGGAGCCTGTCCCTGGCAGTTTGCTCAGCTTCCCAATAACGCGGGGGTGCCTCCTCCAAAGAACTTGTGGGTCTGTGGTCAAGGTGACCCCGCTTCTCAGGAAAGGATGGCTGGAGCCCCTGGGGCCTGCGCCTGTGTGGGGCAGGTCTGCAGGGCGAGGTCCGAGCAGCGGGTGGGACGTGCCTGTGCCCAGGCTGTGCCAGGGTGGGAAGGTACGCGTTGGGGCTGCGGAGGGGCTCAGGGGGTCTGGTGTGCACCTGCCGGGGCTCAGCCACTGCTCCAGGAGAGGGAGGAGCCAAGGGGAGGCAGAGGCTGGGGGGGCGGGGTGAGTGATACCCAGGGAGCTGGCCAGGCAGCAGATGAATGGGCCCGACAGGGAGGAGGATCCTCTCCTCTCCTGGGCTGCAGATCTCAGGAAAGAGAACAAAGGAGCAGGCCCGAGGCAGAGGCAGAGCGGAGGAGGGTGAGCGGCAGCCAGAGCGTGGAGGGCAGAGAGGGCAGAGCTGGAGGAGACCTGTCAGGAAAACAGGCTGGGGACCTGCTCCCGGCTGCTGTGGGGGCGGCCCAGGCTGGGAGCAGATGGAACCCCACCCCCACCCCGTCCTTTCACGGGGGAGGCCCTGCCAGGGGAGAGATGCTAATCCCGCCTGGGTCAGGGGGCCCGAGGGCAGGGCCAGCAAGCCTGGGTCAGGGGGCCCGAGGGCAGGGCCAGCAAGAGGCTGCCGGGCACCCCACAGCCTTCCAGGGGCCCAGGAGGGCGCTGCGGATCCCAGAAGATCCCAACCTCCGTCTGTGGAGGATGGGGATCCCTCCGCCCTGGTGGGCCCGCCAGGCGCCCCTGCATCGCCTGCACCCCAGTGAGGACCAACCAAACCAGGTCACACAGCACCCGAAGTCCCATGAGCTGGGTGGATACCCCACGGACACCCCCGCCCGCAGCCGTGCGCCTCACGCCAGGACCCTCCGGGGAGGATCGTATTTTCCCAGCGTGTGGACGAGAAGGTCAAGGCTCTACCCATCAGCTCCGGGGGCATTTCAAACTCAAGTCGCAGCATCCCTAGGCTTGAGCAGTCTGTTTTTCACTTAAAAAAGAAAAGCTTAATATGTTTATAGGTTTGATTTATTTTTATTAGCTTCTATGCTGGTCAACATAACATAATTATAAATTCAAGATTACAGTGAAAATCACTACCATTTTAATTTAAAAAAAACAGTGTAGGAGGTTCGCAGGCTATATATACTGTCTCCCGTATTTCTCCTGGGAACGTTAAAAAAAATCTTGTCACGCAAAGAAAGGGCTTGAATTGGAAGGAGAAGGAAACAGGCGAGGAGGGGGGCGTGGGAACTCGGGCAGGAACCTGGGAGGCCGAGCCCTCCTCACCCCCACCCGCCCTCTCCGGGAAGGATGGGATTCCCGTCAGCCCCCAGAGCTGAACCCGGCACCTGTGGGGTCCCTCCAGGCTCTGGGGGTGCAGCAGAGAACCCCGAGTCTGTTCCCCACGGCCCCGGGGGTCTGGCTTCTGGTCTCCCACAAAGAAACCGGGTCTGGGCCCACAAGGGAGGGTCCTTGTCCCTGTGTCTGTCACCGTGTAGGAGACCAGCTCCTCAGTCAGGGCCCCACTGAGCAGGTAGGCGAGGAAGGGGCCATGGGCCAGGCCTCCTGCCCCCATGCTCCCCAGCCGCACCCCTTCCCACATGCACCGTCGGGGGCGGGGGTGGGGCGAAGGGTAAGGCAGCCGCGTTCCTCTTGGTGTAATTATCTGTCAGGTACAGCGGGGACGCCTCAGCCGCCCGACCAGGCAGGAGAATGAATGACACATGCAGGCCATTTAGTGGCATGAGCTCACTCGTGGCCCCAGGCGCTCAGCCGGGCCAGCCGGGGACCGCTGACCCGCCGGCTTCTGCCCCGGGCCCCGGCTGGATACTGACCAGCTCCCTCCGGCCGGGGGCACCTTGGCGGGCAGGACCGGAGCTCCGTTTGGCCTTTAGAGGAGACCAATGCCAAGAAAGGAAGCAGACAGAGACCTCAACCATTTCTGAAGACAGCGGTTGCAGGTGGGCCGAGGCCTGTCACCCCGGAAACGGACGGAAGGGTGCCGGCCCCTGTCTGTCAGTGAGGGCAGCCACTTTTCAGGATCTAGACACCGGGTCTAGGGCCACACGAGGCTCTTCACACACGTACTTTCATCGGCCCCCACAACGAGGCCCCGCGGACCGTGGGCTCGGGCTCTTGGAGGAGCGACTGCCCGTCACACAGCTGCTCGTGTCCCGCCAGGGCCAGCTCGCCACGTGCCAGGACGGGGCTCTGCGGAGGGACCGGGAGGCCACAGAGGGGCGGAGGGTCATCACCACTCACGGTGTGGGCTTTTGTGTGGCCCTCTCCAAAGTACGCACAGTCTGTCCAGCTTCTCCGACTCCTCGTGGGGATGTCATGAGCTAGCAAGCTGGCCCATGTAGATGCTCAAGAAAGGAGGCACCGCCCCCTTCAGCCTCTTCCCACGAGTCCCTCTGCACACAGGGAGCTCACAGCTGGGATGCCTTGGAGGACCGTTTTGGGTCAGGGGTCCCAAACCTTTCTGTGCCCAGGACCCTTTTAGGCGAACACTGAATCCTATGGACTCCTTCTCACTGTTAAGAGCAAGAAGTCCTGTCCCCTTCAAGGTCCTTCCAGCCAGACTAACAGTCCAGCCAACGTGAGACAGACAAACAGGAGAAAATAAAATTTAATAGTGTTTATGTGGGGCATCCACACAGACATGGAAATTCCAAAGACACTCGGGCAAAATGAGGTCAGTAAGTCACCCTGAGCTCAGGGGAAGGGGACAGGGGCCTGGGACTTCCGAGGGAAGGAAAGTTCTTCACAGGGAGACAAGGAGAGGGCAGGTTTTGGTAATTAGATGTGTGCCCTGCCATAGCGATGGGTCATAGGAATTGAATGCATCTCTGCTGATAACCTTTATTCCGGCAAAGACGCCAGTTTGGAGTCTCCCGTGTAGGTAAGGGAGGGGCAAAGATTCTGAATAGTCCTTGTGCCAAAGTGGCCCATTTGGGGGCAGCCTGCCCTTGACTCCTACAGCACAATGTTCCCGAATGCAGGAAGTGAAACACGAAGGATTACCAAGGAAGCCAATTTTGCTGAGATACTGTGACCGAAAGAATCAAAACAAACACATCTGTGACACAGTCATCTACCACCTCCTTCAACAATGCATTCGACGGCCAGGTCTAGCGGCAGATCTAATAACTGTGGTAATTTCCAAGGTGGGATGAGTACGGATGGCATTTCAGGGGGCCTGCAGCCACAGACGGAATCTGAAGGCACCTCAGCCTCTATGAGACACAGCCGCCCAGGTATTGGTAACACTAGCGGGGGTTGTGGGAGAGAAATCTGATTCGCTTAGAGTTAGGGAAAATGTGTTTCCCTCGCCCAAGTCCCCAGAACTCCCCCCAAAGCCTGTCCATGCGTCCCAGGTCCCAGGTTAAGAGTGGAAGCAACACGTAGGGCCAGTGGGGAGACCGGAGACAGTGTGATGGCACACGGGCCTTCCTTCTGCGGGGCTGTGCCCAGGACGGCCTTCTGGAACACACAGGTGTTTCATGAGCCAGGCAGCCCGGACCTGGAGGTGGAACGAACCACCTGGGCACCCGAAGGGGTGGGCAGCAGACGCAGGGGGCCCCTCCCCCGATCCCAGCTGAATACCGCCTCCCTGCGCCCCCTCATCCTCTGCCCTCCTCTGCTGAGGCGAGCACGACCCCTCTGTCCAGCCTGCTGCTTCCACCCCTCCACTGTGTGTGCACGTGGCCCTGCATGGTTCTCCGTGGCTCCACGTGGCTCGAGACTGGACGTGACTCGGCTTGTTAGGACTTGGGCTGGGTGGCAGGAAGGAGCGGGCTCAGAGGAGTGGCAGCGGCTCCTTCAAGTTGAAGAGAAAGGTTGGTTTGCCGTTCAGGCGGGACATGGAAAAGCCACTGGCACTGACTGGGGGTGAGGAAGTTGGGGGCAGACGCCCTTGGCTCTGGCTGGATCGAAGGAGCCGTGCGTGCCCTGGGAGCTGAGGGGCACACAGCCTTGGAGGGGGGCACACAGAGCAAAGAATGCCCGCCTCAGGCTCCATGATGCACCTGTTCCCTGACCGCCGTGGGGCCCTGAGCCTTATGTCCCCTTTGAGCCTGTTTCTTCCACTGAGAGAGAAGGAGCCACTTCCTCTCTGTTCTCAGGGGCGAGCTGTGAGCGCTAAGGTGCCGTACACCTGTTTGCTGTTAGTAACAGGAAAATACAGGGTTTCCTGGTTGTCCTCTGGAGTTGGTCTTGTTTGGACGGAGATTTAAATCCACGAGATCTGCAGCCTGAAGAACTTTTCCAGCTCAGTCCCTCACCTTTCTGAACCATATCAGACAAGCACAGTCTTCTGCAGAACCTGGAAAAGGTCTGTCTTTGTTATTCGGCTTTTCCTAAGATGCTAAATTCTTAAAGGGCCTACAGCACCTTAGGCTTCACAGATAACGGCTATATCTCCCTTCGTAGAGCCTCAAAATCCTATGAAAAGGCACAGATAAGGAAATTGAGGCTCATTTACACTGAAAATTAGTGACCATGTGGGTCCAGGAATCCATCTTCTGAGTCTTCCTAGGACTCACTTGCATCAGAATGAAGACAGACTCAGTGATGCAAAGGGCCTGGGGTGGTAATGCAACACTGAAATCCTTGTCACTTGAAGGAAAACTGGCTGGAGCTCTTCACAGGTGTTTCCCTTATCCTTGGGTCATCATCCCTGTTGCTGAGTCGGTTTCCCTTACTCACCACGGCTTCAGGGAGACACCGGAGTGATTTCCTGTTCCAGGGGAACTCCCAAGAGCTCATTTTGTGTCCGGAGCCCTCCCTGCCCATGTCCTCGAGGTGATGCTGCCCTCTGGTGGTGAGAGTGTGAACTACAGGTGCACAGACCACCCCCCCCTAGGGTCTCACCTGTCCCCAACAGGCATCTGTCGCTCTGCACTCCCCTCAAGTAGGACTGTCACTCGCGGCACGCTGACCTTGCCCAAGGGACCCACCCCAGGCCCCGAGAGGGACTTTTCGCTTGCAGACTTGGCTTGCAGCAGCTCAGCACCTGCACACCCCGCAAAGCTTCGTCTCCAGCCCCCAGCCTCTGGCTCTCCAAGCCACCAGCCAGCCAAGGACCTTCCTGGGGGGATGCTGGAGAGGGCACCGGCATTCTGCCATTCTACCTGAGGTGTCAGACCACCTGCCTGGCGTGTCATGCCCATTGTGCAGACACGGAAGCAGAGGCAGCGTTTAAGTCAGGGGTTCTTAAACCCTGTAGTTTCATTACCCTTACACTCTTAAAAATAACGAAGGACCCCAGAGGCGCTTTTGTTGATGCGGGTTCTATGTATCCACACTTGCTGTATTACAAACTGGCAATCAAAAAAAGTACTTATTCATATAAAAATAACAGTAATAAACTTATTACATGCTACCGTAAACAGCGTTTTGTGAGAAGGGTAGCATTGTTTCGTAAATCTCTGGACCCTTGGCTGCTGGAGGACAGGTCAGGCGGCCGCTCAAACACTGCACCGCGCGCCCACGACCCAACGGGGGAAAGGGGAATGCAGGGCGCCGGCGGTCCCCTCAGGGGGGGGTGCAGCTCCCGATCTCGGGGTCATGAGTGTGAGCCCCACGTTGACAGTAGAGATTACTTAAACATTTTCTTAAAATAAAAGGGAAGTAATATCGTAATGTTGTGTGGAAGTAGTTTCAGCCTCGTGGACGCCCTGAAAGGGACTTGGGGAACCCCCCGGAACCCCAGGATCGAACTTTGAGAGTCACCGGCGTAACTAAGGCGAGCCGGTGGAGCCAGGTTGGCACACCCGCCGGCCCCTCTGGGCGGCGGGGCTTCTCGGTAACATGAGGGCGGACTTCTCCGTGGCCCGAGGCGTCCGGTGCCGCCGCTCCCGGCCCAGCTCCGGGCGGCTCTGTGTCCGGCTGCGGCCCCACAGGGGTGTCTGCACGTTACTGGGCCCGAATTGTGACAGCACCTGCAGGAACGGGGACAGACCGGTGGGGCCTCCTTCCGCCCCCTCCTCTTCTTGGGATGTCAGTTCTGGGTTCTACACTTTTCCGAGAAGAGGTGCCTCTGTCACCCGCACGCGTGGTTCCACCAGGTTCAGCACGGCACTCAAACCCCAGCCCTTGGGACCGGGGCCGAGGCCAGAGCCAGGGGCGGGGCCAATGGGCCGCCAGGGGCGGGGCCAGGGTGGGGCCAAGGGCCGGCAGGGGCGAGGCGAGGACGGCGGAGGCTGTACCAGAGGCGGGGCCTGCGTCGGGGGCGGGGCTAGGGGCGGGGCGGGACCGGTCCGGGGGCGGAGCCAATGTTGGATGGGCGGAGGCAGAGCTGGGGCCTGGGGCGGGGCGTGAGCAGCACTAGGGCCTCTGGCAGGTCCCGGGCGGGTCCGAAGATCGGGGGCGGGTCCCGGGACGGGCCTGGGCCGGAAGGTCCCCATTGCTGTGACCTGCTTTCAGAAGCAGAGAAGGACCAGGGCCTGGAGAGTTCAGTGTTCCGCGGACGTGTCAACTAGCCTTTTACGCAGTGTCTCCCTGCTCCTCTCTCCTGTGCCTCCACTAGGCCAGGAGACCATGACAACCGACTTCGCTGTCAGGCCTCTCCCGGAGAGCCTTCCTTGGCTCCTCTTGGTGGAAATCGAGCACCCTAGTCTGGCATTCAAGGTCTTTACCACTGCTGGTACTCTCTTCTCAACCTGACTTCCCACTGTCCCCTACATGTATTGTGCGGCTGGCTCACTGTCCCTTGTCCCTTTGTCATGCGTGTCACAAGCTTCCTTCTGATCCTAAGTCTTGTCTGGTACCCGAACATGTCACCTGCTTCAGGAAGCCCTCCCTGATTGATCCAGCCCACAGAGGGCCCTCAGGGTTCAGAATGCCTACAGCGTTCCATTAGCGCCCATGTTTGACCTGTCTCAGCAATCACCCAGGGTTGTTACCTTCCCGGGGGAGGGCCTCAGCCACATTCTCCAGGAGGAGGGAGCAGCATCTTAGTCCCCCCTTCCCTGCCTCCTCCATCGGGTCCCATGACCCTCTGGATGCCTTATGGCCTTATGGTGGTGGGCACCTGCTGGCTTGGTCCCTGCAGGCGCAAGGCCCGGGGCAGCAGACTGACTGCTCTGAGGGTGGGAGAGGCAGACGAAGACCCAAGGCGCCCCAGTCGCAAGAGAGCCACACACACTGCTGCTGGTGACACCGTAGGCCAGGAACTTCTGACAGGGAAGGGAGGGCTGCCTCCAAGCAGGGCTCTTATTCCCTGAGGAGCGCCAGGGAAGCAAGGGAGAGGGGCCATCGTCCGCCTCTGCCGTGAGACTCGGGGCAGGGAGCAGCTCCGCTGGGGTTCGGAGCCTCACCTTCCCGTCTGTCCGAGGGACAGTGTCCCTCCCACAGGGCACTTGGGCAGAATAGATAAACTACTGTGTGTTGGGAGCCAGCATATAACTGATGCTCAGTATGTTTTAAAAGTGATGAAAAGGCCAACCAGGAGGTCCTGAGGACAAGAGATTCCCCTTACTGTGGATAATGTGGTTGCCGGCCCTTAGGGACGACCATCTGCTCTGAGTTGGGGAGGGCGGGTCCCTGTGCCTAGTGTGGCGCTTTGCTGCCATCGGGTGGCCATTCGCTCGCAACGCAGTCTGGCTGGTTTGTCAGTAAAACCGGAGATTTGAGGTGCATGGGCGCTTTGGGGAGGAGGGTAACTTGGGCTCTGGGCAGTGGCCTGTAAGCGACGCACTTGGCTGTTGACCCGCGGAAGCTGAGAGGGCTCACACTGCGTCTCCAGCTCGTAGCTTTCTGTGCTGGTGCCGGCTTCCTGTGCTCCCACGGCCCATCTTACTGCACCGCCGACACAACACCCACTCTGGCTATGAGCCTTTGCACATGCTGAGCGCTCTTCTCGCTCTGGAACACAGGGCCACCTGCCTGCACCCCTAGGTGCAGAATTCCCACCCGTCCTGCAGCCTCGGCCAGCCCGCTGTGCCCGGGCGCACCTTCTCCAGCCCCGGCCAGGCTCCTTCTTTACACACGTCCATACACGCCCCCAGAAAGCCACTTCCCTTCGGGGGCACTTTCCTGTTTGTAATTCAGCGTTCACCCATGTGCTCATTTCATGGACATCTATCTCACTGCGCTGCTCAGGCTCGAGGAGAGAGAAACGGGGGGCCCTTCCTCTCGTAGCCCCAGCACCCAGGATGAGCCTGATTCTTAGCAAGAGCTCAGTAAACATCTGGTGGATAAACACAGGCATTTTCAGGATAGGGGAGAAAACTCTGCAGAGTCTTGGGGTGCTGAGGACCTTGCTGCCAACTCGGAGGCACACGCGGGCCTTGGCGGAGCTGCTTCTCAACAGAGTGGTGCGTGGAAACCATGCACACTCACGGCAACACCCCCCTCACACCCGGCAGTTCCCGATGGGGTGCTGGGTGGACACGGGGCGTGATAGCCAGCTGGAGAGGAACGCTAGCCTGATCTGAGGAAGAGCCCCAAGCTGCAGAGGAGAGAGGGGTGCATCTTCCTTGTTCATGAGACTTTCAGCCCCATGCTGGCCAGCTGTGAGCCGTCTCCACTGCGGATGCTCAGCCGCAAGATAAGCCCCACCATCAGACACTTGAGGAGGCAGGTGGGAACCTACTGACCTGGGTGGGCTCCCTCTGGGTCTGGCAGCAATACTGGCCCCTCCTCCGCACCAGGTGGCTGAGCTCCTTAATGGAAGTTCATGGACAGCCAGTGGCTCACATGCATAGTATGCAGCCCAGATACCAGGGCTGCGTTCGGAGACGGCTGAGCACAGTCCCGTGATTCTAAGCAGTGGGAAAAGCTTTTGGGGAAGGGCTCTTGGCTCTCGACTCCAGAGCCACGTGCATGTGGAGGGAGCACCTGACAGGCTGCTTCTAGGAGGAAGTCAACAGTGGGCATAGAGGTTTCTCTCCAAAAAATTACTAATTCCTTCCAGGCCAATGGTCAAATGCTCCTTGGGTAACCCAAGCCTAACTGAGTGAGAGTATGGGTTTTCAAAAACACTGCCTCGTTAATTTGGTTCTCTCTGAAAAGGGAGTTAATTCATTCCAAACCCAGAAAAGATTTTTTTAAATGAAATTATTATTTTAGAATATGGTATGTTTAAAGTTTGCCAACCCATAACATTGGAGGACGGGGGAGAGGAGAGAAAAGTACTTCGTACTTCCAGTCTTTTTTTTTTTTTTTTGAGAGAAAATAATACACTTTATTCTTAGAATTAGGTAAAGAGGAGGGAGCATTTTACCGAGAATTTGGGGTAGGTGAACCGTTCTATTTCAAGGAGCTTCTGGAAGCGAGGTTCTGGTATTGCTTCATTATATAGTCAGAGATGCTGTGAGCTCTCAATAATTTCAGTATCCCAGAGTCAACACAGGCTCAATTTAGAAAGGAAAATGTAGGCTTTGTAATCAATTTTTAATTCTCCATGTGTTTGTTTCTTTCCCACCTCTGCTAATGCAGAAATCAAGAGCCATTTATAATTTCAATCTAGAAGATCCACAGAGGGAAGACATTCAAACCCGGCAGCCTAAATGAGTCGAAGAACAGCAAGAGGAGCGTGAATTACAGCAGAAGTGGTAGTGGAGGAGGGGGGGCCCTGGGGACCCCGGGGGGCGGGCAGGGCGGCTCTTCCTCTTCAGGTTCCGGCTCCAAGATGGCGCCGGCTCCAAGATGGCGCCGCCCCCTGAGCTTCCGGTCCTGCCCTCAATGGAGTCCTCCCTCAGCAGCGACGGCCGTCTTCACGCCAGCAGAGTACCCTCCTTTCTCGGGTCTGGCTCTCTGTGCTCGCTGCCTTTGTCTGTGGTCACCTTCCAGACCAGGATGAGAAGAGTGACTAGGGTCATCAGGAGCGCAAGGAGGAAGAGAGCCTTTGCTAGGGAAGCAGGATCAGAGATGGCGGAGGCGAGTGTGCTCTTGTCCTGCAGGAAGGCTGGGAGTTGTGAAGGAGACATGGGCTGTGTCTCCAGGAGAGCTGAGCGAGGTGGCATGACGGACGACGCCAACGACGACGCGCCGAGAGAACCAGGCGGCCGTTGTTCCGTCCTCAGACCGGGCCCGGAGCTGCAGCCGCACGTCTGCCGACCCTGTGTGGCGCCATTTTCCCTCGGATGTAAGTCAGCCGGCAGAGAAGTTTGCTTAGCCAGGTTGGACAACAGCTCCCAGTGCAAATGTGGTTCTGAGACCATGGCTTAATTGGCAAAACTTCTGGGTGGTGGGCGGGGCATCTGAGGCTTTGTGATGTCACTTGAAGGTGACCTGGGGTCTGAACTGAAGGTTCTAGTCTGGAAACCTCTTGTCTTCTGAGCACCACCTCCCTTCATGCCTGGCTTCTAGGTTGGAAAGGGTTCCCCAATTGCTTGTGAAGATGCCCCTTCAATCCCTTTTTTATCTTTTTCCATTTCCTTTTGAAATAAGTTTATACACTTAGGAAGTTGCAAAGAGAATAGAGAGGGAAGCCATGAATCCCGGTGGCTAATGGCATGTGACCATAGCACAAAATCAAAGCCAGTGAACAGACGCTGGAGCAAACGCGTGCATGTAGTTCTATGGCATTTTATCATGCATGCAGATTCTTATAAACCACCACTGAAATCCCGATACAGAATTACTCTGTCATCATGAAGACCCAATGGTGTCCACTCCTACCAGTTGGGACAGGTGCAGAAAAAGTACCACCTCCCTCTCCGTTCCTTCACCCTTCTCCATTTGCAGTGTCACTTTAGTATTTCCTCGGTATACATTGAAAATCACATTGAGCAATATTACATTTCTTGCTTCAACTGCCAGACATGATGGTTTAGAAACCAAAGAGGAGAAGGAAAGTCTGTTTTATTTACCCCACTTCCTGTTGTTGGGCTTGGCTCAATTGTACTGTTTCCTCTTCAAGTTCATGGATCCTTTCCTCCGTCTCCCTCCATCCTGCTGTTGAGCCCTTCCTTGGAGTTTTTTTTTTTTTTTTACTTCAGTAATTATAGTTTGCAGTTCTAAAGTTTCCCTTTGGTTCTCTATATCATTGATTTCTTCACTGAGATTTTCTTTTTTTTTTTAATTAATTAATTTATTTTGAAAGAGAGAGGAAGTGGGGGAGAGGCAAACAGAAAGAGAGGAGAGAGAGAGAGAGAGAGAGAGAGAGGGAGAGAGAATCTTAAGCAGGCTCCACACCCACACCAGACACAGAGCCCTACCTGGGGCTCAGTCTCACAAACTGTGAGATCACGACCTGAGCCGAAATCAAGAGCTGAACGCTTAACCGACTGAGCCAGCCAGACACCCCTTCAGTGAGATATTCTACTTTTTATTCGTTTCAAGTGTATTCATAATTCCTTGTTGAAGCATTTTTTGATCCCTTACAGTCCCTGTCAGATAATTCCCATATCTGCACCATCTTGCTGTTAGCATCTGGTGGTTGTCTTCTTCTTTTTTAATTCGAGACTTTCCTGGTTCTTGGTAAGACGTATGATTTTGACTGTATGCTGGACATTTGGGTGTTAGGAGACTCCAATCTTGTTGAAGTCTTCTCTTTTGGTAGGTTTCCTCTGATATCATGACAATTGTGATGCCAGGTGGGGTGAAAGTCTGGGTCCTCCACTTGTTCTCCACTTTGTCAAACCAGGGTTGGAGAGAGACATAAGTCCTCACTGCTGGGTGGATAGGGATTTTAGTTCCCCCAGTTGGCCTCCTCTGACACTCTGCAGGGGCAAAGATGGGGACCCTGTAACCCTTGGATGGGAAGCTCGTTACCTCTGGGCAGGGATGGAAGGCCTGGATTCCATTCTGTCTTCTATGACACTATCTAATAACCTGGGGTGGGACATGAGGAGGGGTACCCCGTTACAGCTGGGCAAGGGTGGGAGCCTGGGGTCCCTGCGTGGTCTTTGCTTGTACAGTGGAGGTGGGGCCACGATTTTGTCCATGGTGTTTGACTAGGGCAGGGCAATTAGTGTCTAAAACTTTTATGTCTTGCTGGATTGCCTTTTTCCTAGTTTTGTGTTCCAGCTAGAAAAAGGCCTTCCCGGAGCCCATGCCCACTGGCATCTCCAGGTTGCTCCTGCAGCATCCAGTCCAGGATGGAGGAAACAGACAGAAAACCCAGGGAACTCACGGCCGCGTCCACCCTCGGGCCTCATGATCCCTAGTCAGTCTGCCTTCCTCTTCCTACCTTTCAGGGTCTTCTTACGCTGGTTTTATATAAAACGCCCGGTGTTTTTATCTGTGCTGAGCGGGAGGAGCAGAGAGAGAGAGAGAGAGAGCTCAGTGTACTCCGAGTCCGTCTCCTCCGTCCCGGTCTCAGAGTCTCTTGAGGCCCCGTCAGGATCCAGGTGGGTGGAGACGGCCGGAGCCACAGGAGCTGCAGCCCAGGACTCAGGTTGGAGCCCAGCGCTCACTCTTTCTAACGTCTGTGACCTTGGTCAGGTCACATGATCTCTCTGAGCCTCCATTTCCTCTCTGCCAATGGAATTACAGTGATAATGCAAAATGTATAGGTTTTTATGGGACTGAAATGAGCTTATAAATGCATAACCTTTATACCATAAAACTGTATACACATGTAGGTGATTTTAAATAAGCGAGGGTAAAGCGGAGGGAAGGGAAGAGGGAGAATGCAGGGCAGTGCACTCCCAGGGTGGTTCTCCCCAGTCTCTGTGAACTTTTTTAAAATTTTTCTAAATTTATTTATTTATTTATAAATTTAAGTACTTTATTACCAAGTTGGTTTCCGTAGTCTGTGAACTTGAATGGATCCCCACCCCCGGGATGTCTGTGCCAATTCCCTGGAAAGCGTGGGCATTACCTTATGTGCAGGAGACGTAATTACATTAAGGATCTCGAGACGGGGGGATCTTTCTCCCAAACACAATTGCACGCGCCCTTGTAAGAGAGAGGAGGGTGGAGTTC
>NC_043702.1:172722928-172724331 GCF_006229205.1 Suricata suricatta | reverse complement strand
ACACACACACACACACACACACACCCTGCAGAAACTTCCAAATGGGACATTCAGTACACTTTTGTTTTCCTCCTTTGCTCCTTCAGGCGCACCCACACCGGAGAAGGACCACGGTGTCATCACGACTTCACCCTCACAACCACCTTGCCATATGTGACATCCCAGCTTCCGGAAATCTTGCCTCAGATATATCCTTGTCCCCTCACCCCCACTCCTCACCTTGGAGCTCTTGGCCTGGCCTCCTTTGCAAATCCATGCTCCACACAGGTTTGGGGATGAATACATACATGAATCAATGGAAGAAGATATGTGCACACTTGGAAGGTGGGGGACTGTGGGTTTAGGGCCTTGGGGTGGAGCAGCCTCAGGCCAGGAAAGCTTCCCACAGAAAGGCCTGGGTCCGCAAGCTCCAGGGACAGAACGGGTGCCGTAGGTGGAAGGAATTCTTCAGAGATAGAAAAGAAGCAGCCAGGAGCAGAGGTGGAACACGGGGGTCAAGTGAACACTGGCCAAATCGAGGGCACAGGGGACGAGCAGGGGGGATTATAAGCCCCAGGAGTGAGCACATGCACGGACATGAGAGAAATTCCCAGTCACTCTAGGCTTCTGAGGGATGTAAGAACAGAACCACAGGGGAAAGAACCCTGGAATAAAAAGAGCCCTAGGTTGGATTTCTTTTTCCTCTACAGTTAAATGTCTGGTTCTAGAACTGACTTCTGTGTGACTTTGAACAAATTACTCAACCTCTTTGAACCTCAGTTACCTGAACAGATTCAGCCAGCTGCTCCACGTAGAGCCCTCCACCCAGGAGCTGTGGAAGCAAGAAATGATGCAACAGTTGGTTGCTATTACTGTCTCTCAGAGTCATTGTTTTGCTAATTTTTTTAACCTTTTTATGTTTTATTGAGAGACATAGCATGAGCATGGGAGGGCCAGAGAGAGGGGAAGACACAGAATTTGAAGGAGGCTCCAGGCTCTGAGCTCTCAGCACAGAGCGCAACATGGGGCTTGAACTCAAGAACCGCGAGATCATGACCTGAGCTGAAGTCGGACACTTAGCCCGCTGAGCCACCCAGGCACCTCTATCTCAGAGTCATTGTTTTATTTATTTATTTATTTATTTATTTATTTATTTATTTATTTATTTATTTATTTTTTTCCTCCATAATATTTTATTGTCAAATTGTTTTCCATACAACACCCAGTGCTCTTCCCCTTAAGTGCCCTCCACCATCACCACCACCTCTTTTCCCCCCTCCCTCTTCCCCCTCAACTCTCAGTTCATTTTCAGCATTCAGTAGTCTCTCAAGTCCTGCATCCCTCTCTCTCCCCAACTCCCTCTCTCTCCTCCACTTCCCCTGGTTCTCCATTAGGTCTCTCCTGTTTTCCTGCTAGACCTATGA
>NC_043702.1:172714084-172722828 GCF_006229205.1 Suricata suricatta | reverse complement strand
CTCTCTCTCTCTCATGTTTGTAATGTCATTCTGATGGCCCTTTCCCGCCTCAGCATGGAAATATTAATATTATTAGTAGTGTTGATATTCTTGAGCACCTACTATGTGCTGAGCAGAGACCGTGTGTAGCAGGCTCTGCACTGGTTCCCAAGGATGTTTTGTCCCCATGAACACATGTGGAGGTGTGACCTTGTATGGCAGAAGGGAGTTTGCGGATACGGTTGAGTTGAGAACCTTGAAATGGAGCTATCCCGGATCACCTGGGTGGGCCAGATGGAATTACAAGATTCCTTTTAAGAATCAGGCAGAAAGTCACTGTGATCACAGCCACAGAGAGAAAGTGAGACTAGAAGGTGCTGCATTGCTGTCTCTGAGGACTGAGGAAGGAGCCACAGGCCGAAGTCCAGGCAGCTTCTATAAGCTAGGAAAGGCAAGGAAAGAGATCCTTCCTTAGAACCTCAAAAAAGAATGCAGCCTTGCCAACCTAGTTTAAGATCTCTGATCTGCATAAAGGGTTGGTATCCAAAATCTATAAAGAATTTATCAAGCTCAACACCCAAAAAACAAATAATCCAGCGAAGAAGTGGGCTAAAGACATGAACCGACACTTCTCCAAAGAAGACTTCCAGATGGCCAACAGACACATGAAATGATGCTCAACATCGCTCATCATCAAGGACATACAAATCAAAACCACAGTGGGATATCACCTCACACCTGTCAGAATGGCCAACATTAACAACTCAGGCAACAACAGATGTTGGTGAGGATAAGGAGAGAGAGAATTTCTTTTGCACTGTTGGTGGGAGTGCAAACTGGTGCAACCACTCTGGAGAACAGTATGGAGGTTCCCCCAAAATTAAAAATAGAACTATCCCACGGCCCAGTAATTTCATTACTAGGTATTTATCCAAGGGACACAGGGGTACTGTTTCATAGGGGCACATGTACCCCAATGTTTCTAGCAGCGGTATCAACAATAGCCAAAGTATGGAAAGAGCTCAAATGTCCATCGATGGCTGAATGGATAAAGAAGATGTGGTATATTATCCAATGGAGTATTACTCAGCTATCAAAAATAGTGAAATGTTGCCATTTGCCACTACGTGGATGGAACTAGAAAGTATCATGCTAAGTGAAATTAGTCAGTCAGAGAAAGACAAATATCATAAACCTTCACTCATATGAGGACTTTAAGATACAAAACAGATGAACACAAGGGAAGGGAAGCAAAAATAATAGAAAAACAGGGAGGAGGACAAAACATAAGAGACTCTTAAATATGGAGAACGAACAGAGGGTTGCTGGAGGGTTGTGGGAGGGGGGAGGGGCTGAATGGGTCAGGGGCATTAAGGAAGCTACTCCTGAAATCCTTGTTGTACTATATGCTAACTAACTTGGATGTAAATTTTAAAAATTAATTAAAAGTTTAAAAAATTAAAAACATTTTAAAAAGTTCTCTGATCTGCAGAGCGAAAAGAGAATACATCTGTGTAGTTTTAAGTCACCGCGTCTGCAGGAATGTGTCAGAGCAGCAACAGGAAACAAATACACCAGGCCAAGTCTCTCTAACCTAAAAAGGCGATAAAACCCGAAAACCCTCCCCGGATCCTGTGCTCTCTTTCCTCTCCAGAGCCAAGTGCACTGTCGAGAGTCGTCTTCATCCGCTTCCTCCCACCCCTGCTCCCAAACCCGTCCCAGTGGCCTCCCCTTCCCAGCCTGCTTCTCTGATGTCCTCCCACTGCAGTAAGGAGCCCAGTCGCCCGCTGGCCCGTTTCTCTTCCCCGACTCCCGCTCAGGTGCTCAGGTTCATACACCGTCAACTCCCCTTCTGAAACGCCCTCCGCATCCACCCCTCCTCACTACCCCCCTGTTTCCATCTTAGATGTGGCTTTCGTTTTCTGGTCCTTATCAGCTCCCACAGCAGTTTGCTGCTTGCTCTTCATACCTCTACTGGCCTTATTCCCCGATCATCTACCCTACTCGCTTTAACAGGGTGATATCCGTAAAAATCAGGCCACTTTCCGCCTCAAAATCTATCGCTCCCTTAAGATAAAGTCCCAGTGCCCTCACACAGCTTATACACTCCTCAGCATGTCCTGCCAAGCCCACCTGCCTGGTCTCTTTTCCTGTCACTCCTCCCCACGCATCTTACATTATTTCACAAAAGACCACTTTCACCAACCTCAAAAGCCAGGTAGCAAAGGGGCGAAGGGCAGCTGTCTGCACTCAGACCTCCTGGTTTGGGTCTTGGCTTTATCGCTTATTATACAAACCGAGATCCTGTTCAACCTATTTACTTGACCTCTCCGTGCCTCAGTTTCCTCATTCACAAAATGGGGTTTATCAGGGCACCTGTTTCAAAGAGTTGTAAGAGTCAAAGGAAGCACTGCTTGCCCACTTCGTGTGGGGGGTGGGGTGCCCAGCAAGCTCAGTGCTCAGCAGGGGTTTGCTTCTGCCTCTTCTAGCCTGCAGCTCTGCCTCTCTCCCCTTTCCCCTCTCTGCATGCTTAGCTCCTACTTGAAGCCTGAGCAGAAGCTCTTTTCCTTGGGATCCTGACCTGCACTTCCTCCAAGCCACATGCACATGTCTCCATCCGAGTATTCGGTGCTCAGAGGGTTTCTTCACGTGCCCGCCCCAGACTGAGAGTGACTTGACTTGACTGTAGTTCCCCACGCCTCCCAAAACTAGCATATCAGTATTGCTCAGTATATATTTGTTGGGTGAGCGGTAGAATGTGAGGTTCGCGGTTAGCCCAGGAACTTGGCTCTTCAGACAAAAATGCCATCCTGATTTTATTTTATTTGTTTTAATATTATGAGAAAGAGAAGCAGAGAGAGAGAATCCCAAGCAGGCTACACACTGTCAGCAAGGAGCCCAAAGCATGGTTTGAACCCATAAACTGTGAGATCATGGTCTGAGCCAAAATTAAGAGTCAGATGCTTAACTGACTGAGCCACCCAGGCGCCCCTGCCCCCATTTTAAAGGAGAGAATGGACAA
Source organism: Suricata suricatta (assembly GCF_006229205.1). Classification (NCBI taxonomy): domain Eukaryota; kingdom Metazoa; phylum Chordata; class Mammalia; order Carnivora; family Herpestidae; genus Suricata; species Suricata suricatta. The sequence goes on along the minus strand of NC_043702.1, from coordinate 172,719,827 downwards.
TTCAGGGCAGGGGCGTCATATGGGAGGGTCATATGTCTGGAATTGCATCCTGGGCGCAAAATCTAATTTTATCCCAGGCTCTGAAGGCCAAGCAGCATTTTCCCCTTAGCCTGTGGGACAATTTGTCCTTTCTGCCCCCCAAGGGGGCGCACGGAGGGGGACAGAAGGAAGGAGGCTCTAGCTCCTGAGAACTCTGCCTGGTGTCTGAGCCCAGGAATATGCCATCACCTATCACCTATCACTCTGTCCTCAGCACGCAAAGGGCCTTCACCGCATACAGCTCCCTCACCCCTTCCAGGTCAGTTAATAGTGGCTTTTTGGACAAAGGAAGGGATGTCACATCCAGAGGCGGCAGTGTTGTGACAGGAGCTATAATTTCCCTTCCATTCCAGTCAAATAGTGAGAAAGAGTTCCTGCTGGTGCAGACGATCTGTGCGTTTCCTGAGAGTCAGGGAACAGGTGTGGAGAGCAGCAGGGCTTGGGCCACCTCCCTGCTCTCCTCCCGAGAAGACTGGTGGCCAGCGGAACCCAGTTACCACCAAGGGCAGGACCCAAGGGCTTGTGGGAAGCAGTTAAGCTGGAGCCAATTCCCCATCTGGGATTGTGCAGTGGGGGACAGCTCCCAGGAAACGAATCTCTGCGCCCGGAACAGCCAGCATTTGGGTACCTTCCAAATGGAAGGTCTCCAGGACCAGTCAGCCTTAGCCCGAGACGCAGAGAACCAACAGATGATTGTCATTACACGCCCCGTCAACTAAAAGCACTCCTGGCCATCCCTCCCCCACCTTCCCTGTGGCATCCTCCGGCTCCCAACGCAACAAGTAGTTTAAATTAGCGGCGTCCTACTGAAGGACAGAGTGCCCCAGCTTCCTCCAAATAAGTCCCACAGCCGAAGCCCAGCTGGTGCTAAGGGAAGGAAGGAGCGAAGGCCTGGTGCGAGATTGAAGTTTCAAAGCAGATTGATGAGGCTGGACTTCTAGGAACCACGGGCGCACCCAGCTGCAGGATCTGTCAGAACCAGGCAGGGAGTGCAGAGTGCCGGTAGGAGACTGACTGGTGCAGGATGGCGCTCAGCAGAGCTCGGGATGCTCCTCAAGTTGCTTCCGTATGAATACAGCCCTTGGGGTAAAACATAGCCCGGTGTGTTCCAGGTCCTGTTGGGACTGAAAGACGACTGCAGGAGGCGGCAGGCCCCGCCGGCCCCGGCCCCGTTAAGGTGTGTGTACTTTATGTTGGGGTGAGGGGAGCCGATGGCACGTTTTAATGCTCACATTTGCATTTCGGCACAATCCCACGTGGCTGGGGTGGGGACCGGACACAGGAAATCGCTTAAACAAGAGATGACAGTGATCTCTTGTTATGCCCAAGTTTCCAATATCACCCCAAAAGAAACCAGAGACCACCAGGGGGACCGAGTCACACATGCAAAAGCAAAGGGCTTTATTATGGGCTTAAGCTCAGTCTCACAGACTCCACCAACCCACTGGCCACGTGGAGAGAGAGCCTCGAACATGGTGGTGTAGGGGCTTTTTTAGGAAGGGGGTGTTACAGGAAATGGTGACACAGGCACAGCCATCCATTCCCTACCCCCTATCAATACTGGCAGTAGGGGGAGCCAATCACAATATGTCAACCAATCACAGAGTGGGCCCAGGACCCTCACGTGGGGGGTGACTAAGACCCTCATGTAGGGTGTGACTAAGCAATAGGGGATTAGCGTATGGCCTCCATCTTTAGGCCCGCCCCTAGAAAGGTCAAAGGTGTTAGCTGGCCTCTCCTGATCGAGTGCCACAAGAGCTGTCCCTCCTTCCCTGAGCAATGTGCACCTTTCCATTGGCCAATAATATTGAGAAGCCAGCACCTTCGCCTTTAAGTACAGGGAAAGCCTGAATCAGACCTGCGTCCTTACAATCTGGATGGCGGTAGGGATGGAGAAAAGCGGTCAGATGGGAAGGTTTGTAGGCAGAGAATTATCAGGAGTTGCAGGTAGAGAAGGGGCCTACGAAGCCTTGTCTTCTCTCTCCTGGCTGCGCCTTCCAGCGGCCCCAGCAGTGTCGTCCGGCGTGCAGATCGTGCTCACAGCGACTGACCCTGCTCCTGCTTGCTTTTCAGGCTGGGCCCCAGGGCTGGGGGCGGCAGGCCTGGTCCACAGCCCCCACAGCACGAGAAGGCGGGCTGCGCCTCGTCCCTCCCGGCCTCAGAGATCACCGGCCCAGGGCCGGACTTCCGGGTGACTGCAACCCCGCCGCCGGTTTGTTACACAGGCCATATTGAAATCCCTACTTCAGGGCTCTTTTACTGACATTTCATTGCTACACCCTGAAGTGAAACACAAGGAAAAAAAATGAATTAAAAAAAAAGACAGCATTACTCAAAATACAATACCTTGAGAATAACACTGAACAAGTGTTTCCCGGGGAAAGCAGAATAGTGCGCACGCGCCTCAGGTCCAAGGACCACCTTGTAGGAGGTGCAAAGTGCGCATGTGCCGGAAGTCCGAGGCTTCAAGAGGTGGAGAAATGCGCATGTGCTTTAAGTCCGAGGACTGCAGGGGAAAAGGTGGAAAGTGGCGCATGTGCTGCGAGTCCAGGCCCGCCCCAAGAGGTGGGGAAGTGCGCATGTGCCACAGGTCCTAGGGCCGCCCCGGAAGAGGTGGGTCGGGAACCTCAGAGCGGCGTGGTACTGTTCGCCCAAGCGGCCCATGTTTCCTTAGTGGAACCCATGCCACCGAAGATTCCGCCTTGAGACCTGGGTCCTATGCCTTCGGTCCTGCTTTCAGTACCGCAATTTTGGAATCCCTGAGAGTCAAACTGAACGGCTAACGGGGAAGGACGCTCCCTCCCTTCCGGGACGAGGAAACTGGGGAAGCCCATTGGCTAACGGGGTCGGAAGAGGCTGGATCCCTTGTCCTGCGAGTGGAGCATTTTGGGTGTTGTAGTTCAGGGGACGACTGTAGGCTTTTGGAGAAGAATGTTTGAAACCTTTGGGGACAGACCTGGCGCAGGTTAGCTCTTTGCACCGCAGAGCCGGGTGTGGAATAGCTGTGTGGCTGTGGCGTGATCCTGCTGCTTCTCTTTCGGTAGCGCTTCGCTCTTGCGTTTTCATGCAAGGGCCTCTGCTTGGTCCCATCCTCTCCGTAAGCCCCCGTCACCTGCAGACCCCTGTCTTCCAGGCTAGCCCCTACCAGCCTGCGGTTCTCTTTTTTTGGCTGTCCTCTGCGCATCCAGCACCCGGACTCCTGCCCCATCCTCTCCCGAGGACCGCCTCCTGTGCGCGCAGCCCGCCTCACTGCGCCCGAGCCGGGGGTCCGGGGAGGGTCCCGCAGCCCGGGGTGTGGGCGCGGCGGATCCGAGCCTCCCAGTTGAGCAGCCTTGCAGCGGCGCTTCCTTTTGTTCCCTTCTGATGATGCTCCGGTTCCGCCTCCCAGCAGCCTGTTCGCTTCATGAGTCCGATGAGCCATCCTTGGCCACAGGCGGTCACGCTCGCTCAGAGGGAAGAGAAAGCAAACCTTTTCTCCTCGCGTCTCCGCAGATTGTCGCGCCGGCTGTGAGTGGGGCTCTGTGCACCCAGAGCCGGGGAGCGCCCGCCAGGTCCAGCGGGAGACCACACAGACATCCGGAGAGTGCGGGATGCGTCAGTGCCTGTCCCTCTGCTCACTCCCGAGTATGTTGCCTCTTCGCATCTCCTTCTGTTCAGTGCTCTTCTTCCCGCCCCCACGCTGCCTTCTCTCCTTGTTCTGACCCACGCTCTTTTGTATCTTGCTGTTTTGTCACTTTGACACCAGAAAGTGTTGCGGGGACAGCCGTGTTCGTGGGGGATTTGGTAAGGGAGTGCTTGCTCCATGCCTGGCCTCGTTCTTGTGTGCGAAGTGCCTGCAAACCTTCCCTTCCCCGGACTGCGGTCGCCCTGAGCGTTGACGCACTTCGCCTACTGGAATCCGTTGCCCGTCTTTCGTGCTTAGCGCCCCGGAATCATGGGATGCCGCGCGGCCCCAAATGACTGCTGCTTGTTTAGAGGTGAGGGGAGTGGAGGTCTGAATCGGAAGTTAATCTCGTGGAAACAGTAGTCTGGAGGGACCCGTTAATGTGTGATGTCGAGTAAAGCCTGCATGAAAGAAGATATGCCTTAGCCGTCTTTTTTATTTTTATCTTTTAAGGCTTATTATTTTAAAATTTATTTTTGAGAGAGAGAGAGAGAGAGACAAGGCATGGGAGGCGCAGAGAGAGAGAGAATCCCAAGTAGCCTCCACACTGTCACTGCAGAGCCAGGTGTGGGGCTCGAACTGAGATCATGACCGGAGCCCACATCAAGAGTCCCATTGCATAACAGAGTGAGCCACACAGGGGCCCCTTAGCGTTTTTGTTTTTGTTTCCAGCATGCCTTAGTGGTTTGACTAGGCTTGCACAGAAGAATTCCCTTTCAAAGAATGTTTTTGTACTGTTGAGAAATCATTTTTTTTTTCAGTTACCTTAAATTGTCTTACTGGAGGGAGTGCAGTGTGTGTGGGTGTGTGTGACCGGGGATTCCCAGAATAAGTACTCTTCTAACTATGATTATTCAGCTGAGTGCTTCGAAATCCTTGTGGGCGGTAGACTTGCCCTCTGAAGTTGTTTGTGACTGATACCGCTTCCTGTCATTCTTGTGCCCACGGCAAAGAGGGGAGACTTCATCTTTGGTCACACTTCGATCGTCCCCAAGCCCCTACATGATCTGATCCTGTTCCCACTGGGATCTCACCTCCTGCTCTCTTCCTGTGGTCACTCTGCTCTGGGTCCCCTCACTTCATTGCTGTTTTGTGAACATGCCACGCACCCAACTCTCTGAAATACTCCCCCCTCCCCCCGCCACGTGACTTCATTCAGAGCTTTACTCAAAAATTCATCAGGTCAGAGAGGCCTGTCTCCAACACCCTTACCTGAAATATCGCCCTTATCACTCTAGCCCTGGCTCTTCCTTAATTTCCTGCTAGTATTGTCACTACTTGAAAAACATTGTTCTCGTGCTTATTGTCTGTTTCCCAAACTAGGAAATGAGCGTCATGAGAGTCTGTTCCCGGCCTGTTTGTCTTCCTACAGTTGCCAGGTTTTCACAGTTCAGCTGGAGAACTTTTGGGGCCCAGTAGGCAAAAATAACCCTCAAATAATATTTGGCCTCCTGGGCCGCACATGTGGCTTCTGTTCATCCTGTCTATGATTTTCTCATTGCTTTGCAAAGAGACATATACTTTTAGGCTTTGAATCGACTTGGATCAATCAGTAACTCCAGCCTTCCCTTATTTTGTCTGCCAAAGATTTGCTTGTTAATGGATGAGCATCTTACCCTTGAATAACTGATGAGGGGCCTTAAGAAATGTAAATCTCCTCATAGAATTTTTCAGGCTCATCTTCCACTAGGAGCCAGACTATTATTAGGGAATTCCTCTCTTGTAATGACTTGATTGTTCCTGTTATTTACTACTGTCCGGAGCATGTCTTTACTTCAGGGACCTTGAACTATGTAACCATTAAAGAAATGATGTAATCACCCATGGTGTATAAGACCCTGGCCATCTTAATACAGTGTGGCTTTTCCACCATGCACGTTGTCTGTCTTGTCTGTCTTGTCCGTCTTCTTTTCTAGAGATATTGTGCCGACACCAACCCCCTACTCGGGACCTTTCGACTGGGGTGCGTGGGCTGGTCCCCCGCAGAGGACCACGTCTTCCAGGCAGCTTTTAACAGCCCCCCGCCCCTGCCCACGACAG
>NC_043702.1:172708282-172713984 GCF_006229205.1 Suricata suricatta | reverse complement strand
CTCAAATACAACCGTCAGAGGGAGAGATTTCAGAAGTCTCATAGGTGTCATTTGATCTCACAATAAAGTCTCATTTCAGCCTCGCTTGGTTGTATTTTCAGAGAGCTTCCAAAATATGCTTCTCGTGTCCTTCAAAGTGTGAAATAATGCAGCTAAGCAAGTACTGAGGTTCCCTTAAAAAAACATGCATCACGATGGCCGGAAGCTGGCAATCACAAGCGTCAGGACAGTCTTGTCTCTGCCCCTCCCCGCCGGTGCTTGCTCTCTCTCTCTCTCTCTCTCTCTCTCAAAAATAAATAAAATTTGGGGCACTTGGGTGGCTCAGTCGGTTGAGCGTCCGACTTAGGCTCAGGTCATGACCTCGCAGTTTGTGGGTTTGAGCCCCACGTTGGGTTCTGTGCTGACAGTTCAAAGCCTTGAGCCTGTTTCAGATTCTGTATCTCCCTCTCTCTCTGCGCCTCCCTGACTTGTTCTCTGTCTCAAAAATAAATAAACATTAAAAATTAAAAAAAAAAAAGCGTCGATGATAATGGATGGTGGTTGGCCAGACCTTCTTTCAGTTTTCTTCTTTGGTTTGAATTCTTGAGAAGAAAGACATTGGAGTCTCATAATAATAACCCATGTTTGAGGCCTGTCACCCTTTTGGGTTTTGCTCTGGTCCGGTTAGAGAGCATGTGCAGGGAATCAGAGCATGCTGGAGCAAGAAGGGTCTGTACGGCCCTACAGCACCCACATTGGGAAGAGCGGAGCAGGAGGAAGACCGTGCTGGCGACTTCCCGTAACATGTGCTTGTCCCTGAGAAGCAGGCAGGGGAGTGAGTCTGTGTGGGAAGTGAGTTAGGGACAAGCTTCGGCCGGCCTGCTGCCCGTTCTCCGCCATGAGGGAGTCCACGTGCGGGAGAGAACCCCCAACACGTGGCCGTGTGGCTTCCAGAGCTCCATTCCATCTGGCACCGGGGTTATTGTTCGTGAAGAAGCTGTTGAATGTACCGAGTTTGAGAAAACCTTTGGCCGCAGCCCCACCCTCGTTTGGCATTGGAGAAACCCATCCATGTAATGACGGGGATGCTTTGCAGTTGTCAGAGGACACAGGTTTCCCCACCATTGTGTAGGGAGAAGACAACCTGACAGAGCATCCAGGGAAATACCGACGAGGGAAAGTGCTTTCTTCGGCCGTCGAGGGGGATAATTGCTCTTGAGCCACCGATATCCGCTGGCTTACCAGGGAAAATATTGGACCGTGGGTGGCAGTGTTTGGGCTGAAGACGCGGTTGGCCATGGCCGTCCCTCTGGCAGGTCTGCTCACCACATCCCCTTTCCGCTGTTTGTCACTCAGCCTCCCTACGTGACCCTGTGGCTCTCAGAGTTCAGCTTTCCCTCCCGGCCTCCGCCTGTGTTGGCCTCAGGGCCCCTCACCCACTTCCTGTGCTTGGCCATTGACAAAAGTCAATAAGACATTAGCCGAGGAGAAAGGGGATTTGTCCATTGTGCCTTTCACCGACACCCATCTTGGTCTTCGTTACTCTGGGAAGCCTCTCCTGGGTCTGCACTTTACAGGCCTCTCCAGCTGGTTTGTCCCTACTTATGTTTTCAGGTTTGGGTGTCTGTTTACATCCCTAAATGTCGGCTTCACAAGGGCATCGACCGGGTCAACTCCGTGGTGTTCCTCGTGCCTGGTGCCTCGTGCTCAATAGGTACTAGTTGAAGGAAGCTCAGTGAACATGAACCTCACCTTTTCTCATCCTGACTGCACCTTGCTTCCTTTTCCCCACTTTCATTTTTCCGTAGATCTGAGCATCCCTTCCACCTGTCTGTTGTCACCCAGGGATGGTCGCACATGTCACCTCACCTGTCAGACCCAGCCCACCAGTCCCTGGCCGCGGGGGAGAGTGCTGGGTGTGGTGGGTATGGATGACTGCATCTGGCATCATGATCTATGAGAAATGCCTATGTTTTTCTTCCAGTTTTGTATTTATTTTATTAAAGGGAAGGTTAGGACTCTGTAGGTCTTGAGTCAGTATGACCTGAAGATAGAATTTTCTTGGGGGAATCTTTTCTTGCTTGTTGCTGGCAGTGAAATGCAAGTGGCTTCGGTCAGAGCCATCAATCAGCCTTGAGTCATTGCCTTTCCAAGGAGAGAAGTTTGAGAAAAGTTCCCCTTCCAGCGTGGGACTGTGTTTTCAGTCGGTCACATTTAACATTGGAATCCTGGGAGGTCCTACTGCTTCCCACGTATCCTGACGCAGTCGTTCGTGCAGAGCCCCAATTCAGGGGGGCACTGGGAAGCCTCTTCAGTTTGGCTCTCTGCTCCTTTTCTGTCCTGTTTTGGCATGTCTTCTCCGATCATTGGCACCCCTTCCTGGAGGCAGGTGCGCCCCACACTGTCCCTCAGTCACCTGCCTGGCTCCTTGCAAAACCATGTTCTCTGCCACGGCTTGTTTTTGACGATGTTTCCTCACCCTTCTCTCACTCGTGTCTAGACTGCTCTGGGGGGTGGGGGGAGGGGTGTGGGGAGGGGAGCCTGGGCGGCTCAGTCGGTGGTGAAGCTTCCGACTTCGGCTCAGGTCATGATCTCACTCTTCCTGAGTTTGAACCCCACCTTGGGCTCTGCACTGACAATGTGGAGTCTGCTTCGGATTCTCTGTCTCCCTCTCTCTCTGCCCCTCCCCTGCTCGCTCTCTCTTTCCCTCAAAAATAAAACATTTACAAAAATAATTTAAAAAAACCGCTCGGGATTCAGATTCTTTCTCACGAATAGTTACCCTAGATGCATTTCATTTCCACTTGAAGGAAAGGCTTGGGCTGATATATGCTAACGTCCCCCTCGCTCTTTCTGTAAGTGTGAGTGAGTCTTGCTCCCCCTCACGGTGGGAACTCCCGGAGGCTGCACACGAACCCTCGCCACGAACAACACTGTTGGGAAAAGAAACTGAGTAGTGGAAGGAGGAACCGTTTACCTAAAAGGGGAGGTGCTGCTTGTTGAGTTTTATTTGCAGAGAAGGCTTACAAAGTCTAACCTAAATTCGTCCTGTTGCAAATAGATTCATTTTATCCTCTCTTCTTCCAGACGCAAGGGTTCTTCTAGGCCCCTTGGGAATTTGCCTGGCCCACATGGGCATTTCAGACCTGCAGCAGAACTCTGGTGAGGTTCAGGAGCATAAGTAGGATAGTCCTGAGCAAGACTTGCTGGGGAGAGGCACGTGCGTGTTTGCAGAGAGCTGTAGGTCAGCACAGTGACTGCCCTAAGCCAGGCCTCCCTCCTCCTGATCAAAATGAGTACTGCGGGGGGGGGGGGGGTGGGTTCATGTCGTAGGGGAGTCCAGAGGACAGGGCTGCAGGAGAGGTCAACGGGACCTCAGAAGTCCACTGCACCTGGTCCGGTACTAGGGAACATTCCTGGACTGTGCAAGGTTGCCTCTTCAGAAGGTGTTCCTGGCCCTCCTGCTTTGGGTCTGGGTGACCACAGCTGAAACAAGTGACATGTCCCGAGTCTCCCTGCTCTAAGGGACAGAACAGATGGGAGAATGGGGTCTTTTACCATTGCTCTTTGCCTCACGCTCTCTTGGCTGAGCTCTGGGGCTGGAGTGGAGTGACTGCCATGTCTGGTGTACCTCTTAGCTCCTCATCCGTCGGGAAGGGCTGTTGGACGGGGCTGTGGAACGGAGGGCACACCTGGTGAGTGGTGACCGCTGACACTGCCGTCTCCCGCTGCCCTTCTGCCTGCTGCGGGCCTCGTACCTCCCTTCCTCAGAGGCACCCCGTGGCGATAGGCTCACAAGCAGCCCTACGGCCCAGAGAGTCATCAAGGCAAGGGAGGCGTGTTGGGGGCAGAGCAGGAAACCATGTGGGTCCTTAGGTGTCTGTGGGGACTCTGCTTTTCCTCAAATGCCCCATTTATTTCGTCTGTCTGGTCATCTATGTGTCTAGGGTGGGGTGGCCGGTGCTTCAAGAGGACGGGACGCATCTGGGCTCTGTGACCGCATGTGGTCCTTGCTCCAGGCAACCTCGCTGGGGAACCTCCCCACAGCCTCCGTCGATTATCTGTTGCCGTCCCAGCGCTCCTGGGCCACCTCCTCTTCCCACAGAGGCCTCCGCAGACAGCCTCCTCGAGAGGCTTCTAGAAAATCAGCCCGAAGCTTGTTGGATCCTGCTCTTGGGTTAGCAGGACGCAGAGAAAGCCCACTCTCCCTTCTCTTCAGGGGCACAGGACACAGACTTTGCTGCCTGCGCTTTCGGAGGCTGTTTAACTAGAAATGAAGTTTTCCTCCCTCCCGTGTTGTATTAGGAAAGCAACACACGTAATTGTACACATTTCTGAAGACTCATAAAGCTGAAGCAAGACAGAAGTTACCTGTTTCTATCTTTCTTTTGAGAAAACCCTGTGGACATTTTAGAGATTTCCCTTCCAATAGTTTTATCTGCACATGTATAAACACTGAATCCATACCACTATTTTAAGACACATATTTTAAAGATTTTTATGAATGTTTATTTGAGAGAAAGAGAAAGAAAGCGGGGCAGAGAGAGGAGGACAGGGGGTCTGAAGTGTGCTCTGCAGTGACCGCAGAGAGCCTGATGCTGAGTTTGAACTCAAAAACCCCGAGATCATGACCTGAGCCCAAATCCGATGCTTAACTGGTAGAGCCACCCAGGCGCCCAGGTTTTTAAATATATTTTTAATAATAAGCTAAAAAAAAAAAGCTATGGTGGAGGAACAAAGCATCTGTAATAAGTGGCAAATGAGCAAATGTTTCCAGTGTCTTTCCTCTCCCTGATTCTTGGAGAACCGCAGGTGGACTGAGCACCAGGCCGGAGACCGTGGGGAGGCAGATGTCACCACGCACCGCCGTCGCCCATGGCCATGTCGTCTAAGCCTGGCTCTGCTCGGCGTGTGGCAGGGTCTGCGGTGCCTGAAGGTCAGCCGCAGGACAGACGGCCGCACGCGAGGAAGCAAGCGGTCCCCTGGGTCAGGCCTGGGGCTTGAGCGAGGCTGTGCACCCCAGGCCTAACCCCAAGAGTAAATCAGCCCGGAACAGCATGTCTAGGAACAATGGAATGGAAGCCACATCTGTAATTGAAAAGCGCCGGGCAGTCATGTCACAGGGGGTGAAGAGAACCAGGTACAATTCACTGCAGTCTGTTCAGCCCAACATACCCCAGACATGGAGGTTTTAGCACACGATCAGCATTCTAAAAATTACTCATGCCCGATCGTGCCGTATTTTGCATGGAAATCTGGCCTTTCACACTCAGGGCCTCGCAGCCTCAGCAGCTGGGGCGCATCCGCACGGCCTGGCTTCCTCATCTGTGTGTGAATCTGGGTGGTCAGGCTGCTGTGAGAATCCAAGGAGAAGACGGAATGTCGAAGGCCTCCTGTGGTCGGAGCACTCGCGGCGAGAGCCCTCGGCCGCCCAGCTGCACTCCCACTTCCTCAAGCCTGTTTCGCTGGCGGCCGTGAACTTCGGTTGACATGTCTTCTCCTGCCATGGGTGTTGGCTGTGGGCAAAAGAGAAACCAACCAAAGGGTCAGGGACCAGAGCTCTGTCAGAGTAGTCGTGGTGCAGTCCCCACTTTGTCTTAATAAACCCCATTTTATGCCCCCCTTCCTGGGGGGAGGGGCAGAATTTACAGTCCCTGGAACACCACAGGTGCATTTCCATCTGGGCAGAGGGTGGGGGCAGAGGGGAGGGATGAGGGAAGAGG
>NC_043702.1:172704557-172708182 GCF_006229205.1 Suricata suricatta | reverse complement strand
CACACACACACACACACACACACACACACACACACACACGACCATCTTTTATGGAGTAACTAATAGATATAAAATTGCCTCCCTCTTGTGTTGAGCTACATTTTGTATTCTGGTAACTTTCACACACGGGACCAATGCCACCTGCCCAAGCCATCGAGAAGTGAGGGAATGCCCGTTTCTGAGGGACGGACCTTCAACCATTCTTCGTTTTGATGCTCTCAGACCCTGCCCCATCTGGAATGACTCCTTTAGGACAGGATAGCATTGTAAATGCCCTTCTCCAACTAAGGTGCTCAGAACAATATCGAACATTGTAGTGAACCATTTCTGGCAACAGAACAGAGTAAGATAACAGGGATCACCCACCCATCTCAACACGTAGTTCAAAGTCTTAGAAATTTAACCTAAAGATGATAAACAACACAGGTGGAACTCTGCAAAAGAGATCCCCTCGATAAACCTGGGTCCTCTAACAGGTGTAAAGTCTATGACAAAAGGGCAAGAAAACCCTGATACAGGCCCTGGATAGTAACTGTAAGGTTAAAATCGGCGGAGTCAAAAGATGATCATAAACACAGTTGATGATAAACTCAAATCTGCCTGTAAGGAGAAGCTTGGGCTCTGGCATAGTAAGAGTGAGTGACGGTGGCACTTCAGGTGGGGGAGGGGAGTCCTGTTTGCGCCTCAGTGCTAGAGGCTGGCTTTGCAAGGCCCCAGTATAGAGACAGGAGACTTAGCCTTGGGACAGTAGAAGGTGGAACTCTGCAAAAGAGATCCCCTCGATAAACCTGGGTCCTCTAACAGGTGTAAAGTCTATGACAAAAGGACAAGAAAACCCTGATACAGGCCCTGGATAGTAACTGTAAGGTTAAAATCGGCGGAGTAAAAAATTACAGTAAATACCGGGAGAGAGAGAGAGAGAGAGAGAGAGAGAGAGAGAGAGAGAGAGAGGGAGAGAACAACGAAGTACTGAGGCTGGATGATTGTAAAGTAGCAGAGGCTTTTATTGTGGGGCATGAGGTCCCGGGCAAGGTCCCGTGACTCTGGGCGCAGCGTCAGGGAGATCGCAGAGACAGTACAGAAAACTGAGGTCAGAAAGAAATGTAAAAGGCCTTTATTAGGAGCGCTTTCGGGCAAAGTTCCCTGGTCTGGACCGGATGGGCCCGGGAAGTCGCACCCTGGTGAGGGAGGGTGAGGCTTTATGGGTAATGGGTTCAGGGTTTGGGTCCACGAGGGCAGAGTTCCAAATAAGGGCACTCTTAAGGCTGTGACAAGATGAGGTTGGCTGGGTCACATGGCGGGCTACAGGTTGAACTGGATCCCCGTGATTGGTTGTGACGCGGGCCTTCCAGGACTGCAGGCCCAGGAGGGCAGGGATGAGCGGCATTTTCCTCCTCAGAGCTCACAGTAACGACAAAGCCTCCTAGGGCTTTGAGTAAAATTTAAAACTCTGTATATATATGCTGCAGGAATTAAACCACAGGCCTTTTTTTAACTATTAAAATTAAACTCACTTGCAGTGTGGAACCTGCTTGGGGATTCTCTCTCTCTCTGCCCCTTTCCCACATTCTCGCTCTCAATAAATAAACAAACCTAAAAACCTAAAGTAAACAAAAACAAAAACAAAAACAGTTCTTCTCCTTAGTCTGGAAGGAGATTAGCATTTGAAAATTTCAAGATGCAGATAAAGGGAACAACAGCTCAAGGTTTACAGGAGGCTGGACGTTTGGAGAATGCCGAGAGAGGCCCGGTGCAGTGGGTCGTAAGCCATTTTTCTTTTTGCATCTGTCCTTCCCCCAGCCCCCGGCTCCCCTCCTATTCAGGCCTCTAGCCACTATTTGAGCAATTTCGTATCTTAACCTAATCAGCAGCCCCTTACTTGTGGCAAGAATAATTTTTCTGTGTGGCCTCAAACTAATCTGGGGCCCCGCTGAGCAGGAGGGGGCCACCTCCCAGACAGCCCCTCTCCCCAGGGCGCTCACTGCAGCTCAGCCGAGCAGGGGACTGGAGAGGGAGGGCTGGGGCAGGGAGGGGGCGCCCCTGGTAATCACCAGCTGATGTGTGCAGGGAGGGAGGGGGACAAAGCTGGAGCTCCGGAGGGCTGACCTGTCTGCCTTTGCTCACACGGTCCGGAGGTCTGGGAAGACCCCTCGAGAAGGTGACCTTTGAGCTGAGATCTGAGGAGCAATAACTCGGCATCAGAAGAGGGTGAGGAGCGGGCCTAGAGCTTTCCGAGCAGAGGGAACTCGGTGCAAAGACATCGGGCAAGAAGAAGCGTTGCACGCTGGAGGAACTGAAGGCCTGCTGGCTGCCGGAGGTGCAGAGCAAGCCAGACAGGGTGGGAGGTGGTCAGCAGGGCGACCCCGGTCCCGCTGCACATCAGCCAGTAGGCCCCATCGACCTCTGCGGTCTCTATCCTAAGAAACGATTTCAGGAGATGCAGCAGAAGGTTCGTGAGTGGTGAAGGTAGAAATGTGAAGGAGGGGACACCCTGGAGAGATGTTTCCAAAGAGAGAGGAGGGATCCTGGCCAGGATTCGGGTAGGAGGGGTTGTTAGACCTTTTCCTCCTAAGGCGAGTCACCGAGAGTGAAATTTATTATAGTTTGGCCGAATGGCCCCTCCCGAGTGGTGGCAAGTCCTCAGGAGAGAGCCCCGCTGAGCAGGAGCTCAGGGTTTTTAAGGGTTTTGGCAAGACAAAATACGTCATCATTTAGTTAACCAATCAGTTTACAGCATTCTGTAGTGGTCAACCATATTTCGACACACAAATGTTACTTTTGGCAGGAACCTATGAATTTTAGAGTTCTTTGTCTCCAGAGGGGTTTGAAATGACCAATCATAGTTAGAGGGGGGAGGCAAAGAAGTTGCTTAACACAGAGTCTTGAAAAACAAGTTTAGGGGCACCTGGGTGGCTCAGTTGATTGAGCGTCCGGCTTCGGCTCAGGTCATGATCTCATGGTTCATGGGTTCAAGCCCCGCATCGGGCTCTGTGCTGACAGCTAGCTCAGAGCCTGGAGCCTGCTTCGGATTCTGTGTCTCCCTCTCTCTCTGACCCTCCCCTGCTTGCACTGTCTCTCTCTGTCTCTCAAAAATAAATTAAAAACATTTAAAAAAATTAAAAAAAAAAGAAAAACAAGTTTAGCCATTAGGTTACAATCAATTGTTACATCTTAGGGCTTTATAGAGTGCAGTTGCTCAACCTTTAATTATTTACCAGGGTTGGAGAGTAAAACAATGGTTGGTATTTTAGGGTCCAGTTTGACCCAAGGGGGTAGGGTCTTACAGGGTGTGGGGGAGGAGGTGTCAGGGTGCTGTCCAGGTTCTGACCTGCCAAAGAGGGACCTGCTCTCAAGGGGGTCCACGGGTTGTTCATCCTCAGTGCGAGCCGCGGGTGCGTGCTGTGCAGGTGCACACCTTAGTGTGGCCTCCTTCTGAACACGGAGGCTCACATCCAGGGAGGGCATGAGCGAGCAGCTGGAGGAGAGGGTGTGCAGGCAGAGGGAGGGCCCTCAAGCGAAGGCCTGTGGAGGGGTGCACCTAGACGGCCTGGGGCGGGGGAGGAGGTGAGCAAGCACCTTGGTGGAGGAAAGAAGGGCTGAGGACGCTCAGGTGGAAGAGCCTCTG